>NC_134825.1:40985567-41154586 GCF_004210375.1 Tachypleus tridentatus | reverse complement strand
TAACCACCCTCCGTCAACTCTTGGGCTACTTTTCTACCAACAAATAGTGGGATTGACTGTACTATTATAACGCCACCACGGCTGAAAGGACGAGTATGTTTGGTATGACAGGGGATTCAGAACCCGCGACCCTTAGATTACTTAACTGTCTGGCCATGTCAGGTAGGACTGCGGTCTTATACACCTTAGCTACCGCGTTTCGTTACCTTTGTGGGCAGACGCCAGATATCCCTTCATAAAACAACAATACTTTTACTTCTAAGTACACAAAATATTAATAATTATGACGAGTATTTAAAGTTTTTGGTGAAGCAAAAGGATTCTTAGAAGAAAACAATGTGTTAATGATATGTTAGGGTCAAGGATAGTTCATCGTATAAAGTATATATACATAAATATAGTTTTATTACTATTAGCTATTTCGAATATATGTTTTATTTTATATCTTTCTTCAAAGTTTGTGTTAGTTGAAATATACTCTAGCGTTACAAATTTAAGTTTAAAACTCAAGTTGCTTGATAATTTCAACAAAAGGAACTTTCTCAGATTTTTGCCTCTAACCAAAAAGTTACTGTTTCTTTAGCTTCACATATTAAATCTCAGTAAAATATGTGATTTTTAACATAATAAAGACATGGTTTGTCGTCATTAACCTCTGCACTTCTGATACCACACTCTGAACAAAAACTGATAAAATCACTACTTTGTTCATATATCGGAAAATATAAACACATCATTATAAAATAATTTAATTCTTAAAGGTATATTTCTAAATTTTATGAAAAAACGTTCTGTCGCATGTGCATAAAAATAACGATTTTGTAAAGCAATACCTGGATGTTTTAATGGTTAAAATTTTCAAACACTCTTTCAGAAGAAAACAATTTATAATAAACCTACTTTTTAATAAGTGCTCTTCAAGAAAAATTATTCTGTAAACGGTTCAGTAAAACCAAAATGATTCGTATTCCATAATAAATCAGTTAGGTGTATGGTGGAACTTTCTTAAAACACTTTGTCATGAGGGAAATGTCACATTGTAATCTAAATATTTGTATAATTACATAATATTGAATGATAAAGAACACATACATACGTCATTATTCCTCTTTACTTAATTAGATAAAATCATACTTTGTATTAAGATTAATGACTTTTTTTATTGATGCGTTTTGTAATTGTTGAAAAGAAAATAACAGATTCTTATTAGTATGTTGAGAATAAAGCTTACGTTATCTCTCATATTTAAGTCATGGATTTAAAATTCACTACTTAGTTTAGGATGTGTTGACAAAAAACTGATTTTCTATGAAATTAAAAGTCACTGATTGAACCTTAGGTCTCTATCATTACTATTTTAAACAGATTCACAATTGTATAATTCAGTTATCCGTGAATATAAAAAAAAAAACTAAACTTGATTCTTACTGTGCCTTCTGAAAGTTGATGTGATTTACTTTTCAATATGTAATCTCGCAGCCACAATTCTTTGGAATGCCAGAATTGTTAATCATAATTATAAAAATCAAGTGTTTGTTGGTTAGTGACGTTCGTCAAGGATGGAGGTTTATACTAATATTTATTTGATATCGAGTGAAATTAGTTTGTTGATTGTTATGAAGAGAAGTTTGTGAACGATGATAGAATATTTACAAAAATGTGGTTTTAAGATAAATATTGCAAAATGCGTTTGATGTAATTAGAAAATAACTGTGGTCAATGAAGCTGGGACAAGGATCTATTCTAAGAAGAGAACTCTTTAGTGTTGCAAATGCATATTGGATAATTCAAATGTTTTGCCCTAAGTGGACTTACAATGCCCGTGGGTAGAGTACAGTTCAGCTTTCTGTAGCTTTGTGTTTAAGTACAAACAAATTTAGTAGGCTTTAATTTATCGTTATTTTTGATGGGCTTCAATACAAGTGTCTAACATGTACGCACTAGGCCAGTCCATAGGAGATAGATTTGCGTACCTTTACAAAGATCCTGAGAATTGTTACCCACTGGTCTATGGATGCTTGAATTTCCTAGCAACAAAGCGTACACGGTAACTTTAGTGAAAATCGTGAATAACGATGTGACATACGAAACTAAATGCTGCACAACACTTACATGAAATTCAAGAAGAGTACATTTAAGTTAAAAGTATATTTTCTATCACGTAAAACGTGTATAGCATACAGTGTTAAAGACTGTTTGAAACCTTCAAATTACAAAAAGTATACTTCGTAACGATAAACACTCTGATAAATGTCACTTGGCTCTGTTTGTCTGTTTGAGTTCAAAGTAAGGTTAAGTTCATTGTGTCAGTCACATGAATACAACTCGAATTTTATCGTTATTAACCCTCGAGCTTACTGGTGAGCCACGCACGGTTGAACGAATAATTTAGGTAACTTAGCATTCTGAAGACACTGGTAACAGCTCGTTTATATACATCCACATTACTCTAAAGTATTCAATAAATTACATATTACATACTATGAATACTCTAGAAAACGAGGGTTTATAATAAGACAAAACGGCAATTTAGCAAAGAAAGAAACCATAACGTAAACAGTAATCAGCCCGTGTTTATAATTTCATGATTTTCTTTTTATATATATTGGAAAACACACTTTATTTTCTACCTTTTTCATACTGATATTAAACTGTATCTTCTATATTACCTACCTTAGCCAGCCCTGGATTAACCATTAAACAAAATAAGTACGTACTCAGGGCAACAAGAGAAGGGGACACCGCTAAGTTTTTCCCCTAACTACCATGCTCTTAACTCTTTTCCTGACACACTAAACTTAACTCAATTTTTCCTTATCTGTCGTGTTCGACTTTACTCTGTTTAATTAAAAAAAGTTTTCTTTGGCTCGATGAGTGACTGAAGTTTCGAGAAACTACTAAACTATGTGTCTGAAGTTAGAAGTCTTGATTTTCGAAATATTATTGTGAAAAGCAGTACAAAATGTTAGTAAAACTTCAGATAAAAGATAGTCGTATGCTTTCATCTCTGACCTAGAAGGTAAAATATTTTTCTCATTCCTTCTATTGTAGTTCTTTATAAGAAATTATAGACAGTGAAATTATTTTATTTTACCTCTTATTGCTTTATTCAGTCACATCTACAGAAAAATAATAGAGTAATAGCACAAAAAACATAAGTAAAACAAAATGGTGACAGATGAGTACAGAGACGTGGCTAGTTTTATGGTTTTTTTTTAATTTCTGCTTTCTTTGGTATATTAGGGTTATTGTCTCTTTTGTTTTAGTTTTATTGGCTTAGTATTTCGTTATTTATGTGTGATTCGAAACAAAAAATAGTTCTTCATTGAATGAAACGATTGTAAATTCATTATACGCTGCAAACGATACAACAAAATAGAAATCTTGACACCAAAAGATGATTTTATTTTGAAAACTTGAAATGTCATACAAAGCACATGAAAGAATCAGGAGCAATGTATCCTGTTCTCTTTTGATTAAAACAGCTTCAGTAATTTTTTTATGTTTTCAGACATTGTTATTTTTATTGATTTTAATCAAAATATTTTGTAAGTAATTAATTTTTTCTTTTGCACAAAGTGACGATTAATATGGTGATTTCATTAAAACACCTCAGCATAATGAAAGTATTTTTCATCCCAGTATCGTCACGAAATTTTCAAGTTTACAATAAATATAATTTAAAGTAAGCAGAAATGGAGTGAATTATAATGTAGGAAAAGATGAAAAAAATGAAAGAATTGTTGTTGTTGTTTTGAATTCAGCACAAAGCTACACAATGGGCTATATGTGCTCTGCTCACCACGAGTATTGAAACCAGGTTTTTAGCGTTGTAAGTCTGCAGACATACCGCTGAGCCACTGAGGGGCAAAAGGAAAGGATTAGGGTATGATATATTAAAATGAGCAGTTGGATTAGACAGAACTACACATTCTGGAATGTATGAAATGAAGATTAGAAATTTAGATATAGCGCTTGTTGCTCTGAAAAAGTAATGTAACTTTATTGATGAACATTAAATATTAAATAAGATAAAAAAAAACTATTAAAGGCATATCCAGTGGAATGTTAAGCAAGAAGAAAAATGCAAGAAATGTCTGTTTATTTTATGTTTAGCGTAAAGCTTGGGGATGGGCTGTCTGTGCTCTGCCCACCATGGGTATCGAAACCTAGTTTTTAGCGTTGGATGCTTTGCCACTTTGAAATAGCAAGAAACTACAAAAGGATTTGACAGAATGAAAAATATATATTAAAACTTAAGAAAAAATAAATAAAAAATAAGAAAATGTATATTTTCTAAAGTATTTTTCCAAAAGTTTTTTCCAATGTATTTCTCATTGGAAAAAAGAAATCTACAGAAATAATAAATTAGAAAAAGGAAATATAAATATTGTCATTATTATTAGTGCATTAAATAATAGATGGAATAAAAGAAATATATCAAAGTTATTAAATTAAGTGGGACGAGAACAGAATTGATGCGAGAATTAAAATGCGGCAGATAAGCAAGAGGGAAGAATAATAACATTAAAGAAAGAAAAACAATGTTTAAATACTTCAAAGATTAACAACGGTCAATTGTACACATTTGGACCGGACGCGATGATTGAAAGAATGATTGAAAAGAGTAAAATAGTGTCAAAACTCTGGTTATAGAAGAGAATTATTAATTAAAAAGTGTACGTAAATGCACGGTAAGTTAAAAAATAGTTATAGTGTTTTTGAATATGCGAAAATGAAATAAGTGACACAAAGAATTTAAATTAATATATTTCGTCAAAATGTGGAAAATCTGTTCCCAGGAAATATAAAACAAATTAGGGAATAAATATTTTGTATAATAATAATAATTATTATTAAAGGTAGACCTCCTCTTATTTGTTCCTATAATGTTCAAGTTTAAACAACCATTGTCTTGAAAGTATTATTAGGCTTAAGAGGCTATTTTTAAAATAATTGTGTCCACTGAAAGTCTGGTAATACTGCTTAACATATAATTTTACTTTTAAAATACACTTGAAAGTTTGAAGATATAAAATTTTAACTTAATTTTCGTCATCTGTTAATAAGGTTTATAAGGTTTTACTCAGTTACTTTTACATAAACAAATAACAACACTTTTAGCGGGAGGGGGGCCCGGAGTGGCCTAACGCTTTAAGGCGTGCGCTTCGTAATCTGAGGGTCGCGGGTTCGCGCCCGAGTCGCGCCAGGCATGCTCGCCCTCCCAGCCGTGGGGGCGTTATAATGGTACAGTCAATCCCACTATTCGTTGGTAAAGAGACGCCCAAGAGTTGGCGGTAGGTGGTGATGTCTAGCTGCCTTCCCTCTAGTCTTACACTTCTAAATTAGGGACAGCTAGCACAGACAGCCCTCATGTAGCTTTGTGCGAAGTTCAAAACAAACAACTAACGGGAGGCATGAGGGACTGTTATAAAGCAATGGTAATGCTAAATTTACTGTTTTCATTTTTTTTCCACATTATAGTGGTGCAGTGGAAGCGTGATGAGCCCATAAACCTAAGCTCTACGGATCAAAGCCGCGCTTTGCAAAATTTGTCTTTTTGCCCAGCCAGATGTCCAGAGAGTTGAGGAACTCGCCTCGTAGTTTGATAGTCGAGTTTGAATCCCCGTCACACCAAACATGCTTGCATTTTTATCTGTGGGAGTGATATAACGTGACGATCAACTCTCCACTATTCGTTGGTAAAAGAGTAGCCCAAGATTTGGCGGTGTGTGGTTATGACTAGCTACCTTCCCTCTTGTCTTTTACGTTAAAATTAGGGACGGCTAGTGCAGATGGCCCTTCTGTAGCTTTCCCCAAATTTCAAAAATAAATAATCAATTCTTTTTCTGTTAGATAATATGAATTATGAATATTTAATTTCTTCAGCCAAGTTACGAACGGTAATTAGTAGGCACACTTATTTCGTGCTCTAATCTAAAACAGTGCCAGATTTTAGGTCCGCTGTTGGAGTACCACAACAAAAGTGTTTTCGTCAAATACCTGGGTACCCTTAGGGGCTGGGTGAAAAGCTTTACCTTTGTGCAACTTCTGGTCTGAGACGATTCATTGGGCAGCACTTAGAAGTCAGTACGATGAGTTAAACGACACGCACACATAGAATGAATTTTATTATATAAATATTATCTGTAGATCACGATAAGTGAATTTATTTTCCATGTAAACAAGTTGTACCAATAAAAAAATATCACGCTTCTGATTTACTTCATAATTTCAGAACTCTGTTTGATGCATACTGTATTGTTCATTCTCGCCATAATAAGTAAAGAAGAAACCAAATAGTTGGTGGTTAGTGGAGATGACTAGCTACCTTCCCTCTAGACCTACACTACTCAAATATGGAGACATATAGAAAAAATTCTCTTTTCCGAGTAATAGAGTTGTATCCTTTTGCATTGCTTTCTACAATATTTCCATAGTAACTGTAGAATTATAATGTCAGGTTCTATCTCTCGTAAAAAAGAAATATTTATTTTGTGATATTTAATTTTTCTACTAACAAAGTCTGGTTACTCTAGCTAACAACAGCTTCATAGTTTAATATATTACTATGTCGTAGGAAATGTCGTTTTAAGTTACATAAATAATTTCTTTTTTTATGTAAGTAAATCAAAATGTGTCAAGGAAAGTGAGTTTTGAAAATAGTTTATCATGAATGTTCAAATGAATATTTTTAATACAATAATGAGGTACTTTGCAATTGACCATCCTGGGTATCGAAATTTCAGCATATCCAAATATCCAGAAAGAAAAAGCGAATGCAATAATATAGTTCTATGGTTTGTGATCTCGTGCCAAAGTTTAGTGACGACTAACCTGGGTCAATTAACTTCAAAAACGTACCACATTCCACGGAGACTTGGGTTTTACAACGTTAAAATCAGAGGTACGATTCCCCTCGGTTGTCTCAGCCGGTAACCCGATACTCAGATGAATATTATTCTTTAAAACATGACTTTAGTCAGTGAAGCTAACTTAAAAATCAAAACATGCCCAAAAAATGTAAAGTACCGATGTTATCGAATGCAGAGCAGTGTTAGAATTAAAAACGTATTTGCTTCGAACTTTTAAACTACATTTTTCGTGAAAAGAGTTTTGAGCCTCTTAGGAAGGGGTAAGACTTGTTTAATCTTTTAAGGACGTTGAAGATACGCAAAAGTATGTTCAACCTTCGACTATTGCTAATTATATAAAGGAACAAATATTTTTCTTTTGTGTGTGTAAAGTAACAAAGTATTTGTGTGAATTCAAAACATGTAAATTTCAGCTTATTAGAATTCCACATTGTAGCTAAATTGATATATAACTTTCATACTAACTACAAGTTTTATATAGAAAACAACATCAACCAACGACGAACACATAACCGTCGTTACTGTATACGAGCTTGGTAAATTTTTCGTCATAAATGATGATATGTTATCGAACTCATAAATTGAATTTCGGAGAATAACTATTGTATTTTTCTTTCCTTTTAAAATAACTAAAAAATATTTTTTTCTAGGCTTAACGTCATGGAGCTTACGTACATAAAACTGATAGTAGGTGTGACGTTGATACAATTTTCAATAATATTGTTATTTATTATACAATATTTGAAAATACGATTAAAACGTTTATTTATTAACCTTCGTAAGCTTTATTATTAAGACTGTACAATAATATCAGAAAGACGCAATAAAAGTGTGCTGGGCTAATAACCCCAAAATTCGTGAATCGAAACCACACAACGCCAATAATTTCACGAATTTTCTTTATCTACTAGAGTCCCGCATTCATTTTACGAAATCTAGTTTAAACTACTAATGTTGTTACCGGTTATGTGTTTATTAATTATTAATGCACAGCTTCAATATAGTAACTGCACGTTCTTCACATACCCCTATACAAATTATGAAAATTGTGTACTTATTAGTGTTACCTACGAAGAAAACAGATTTGAGTTGAGTATTTTAATTGCTCGTGATTCAGTAGAACAAAAACGAAAAAACAAACAAACATGTTTGTCAGTAAGATAATAGTTTTCGTATGAATCAAAATTAGCGTTCCTTATCATCAACCAAGTGAGAGTTCTGGAACTATTCTCTATACTTTTAAATAATCAAGATATTTGACTAAATCTTATGTTTATGTTGTTTTATTAAGTATATATATGTAATGAGGTTAGAACTAATGTTTGTGAAAAAATCTAGTACGTGATTGTGATATGGTTGAATCTTGAAAGAACACAAAAAGTTCAGTCTGTGTCTCTGGAAGATCGGCTAGTAAAACTAATAGCTGGATCTAGACATATTTCTGACAAGCTACGACAGCTTTATTTCATTTCTTTGTTGTTATTTTTGAGAATCATGATTTTAATAGCATTAGAGACAAGGAGTGACAACCTACTTTTCAAAGATGTTTTAGGTTTTGTTTTGCTAGAAGTTTGACCATGTTCACGAATAATTTGTAGATATTTTCACAACAAAACTTTTTCCAGTTTACTTCGAACTAACCACAGAACTTATGATAATAACACTAAAAGAGATTAAATCGAAGGCTCAGTTCATTATAAATTGAAATAACGTAAACAGATATAGAATGAAATATATTGGGATTCTATGGTTTGTTTTGAATTTCGCGCAATGCTACAAGAGGGCTATCTGCGATATCCGTCCCTATTTTAGCAGTGTAAAACTAGAGGAAATGAAACAAGTCATCACCACCTACTGCCAACTATTGGACTACTCCTTTACAAAGAATAGTGGGATTGACCGTCACTTTACATTACCCCCACTGCTAAAAGGGCAATCATGTTTGGTGCAATAAAGATTCGAACTCTGGACTCTAAGATTACAAGTCGGGTGTCTAAATCACCTTGTCAAGTCTCTGTGAATTCTAGGTTAAATGGTTGAGTATCGATATGGCATGTGTAGTAGAAAGGGAGGAAACATTTAAAATAATTCACGCTAAATATTTTAGCATTGACTTTTGGATTAGACAGATCTGCACCTTGTTATAGGCAGTAAAAGAAGGTTTGAAGGATAGATGTAGCAGTTAGAAACATGAGATAATTACGAGACTATATAGAAAAAGACATTAAAGAATTTAAGGGAAGAATGCAGTATGTCTCCATCACGAATTCCATCATGGCCTACCTATCACCATGAAAATAATGAAAACACAAAAAAATATCGACAATTGTCTATATCACTGTTTGTTACGTGCAAAGAGGTATATTTTACTAAATACCATCTACATTACTAGAGGTACAGACCAATTGTTCTTTTCTTCCTAAAATTGAGCAAAAAAGAAAAAATATCAAAGCTGTCCACATCTCTGTTTAAAACGTTTAAAAGGTATATTTGTGCTACATCTCTGGTAACTTGACCAAAATATGAATACTGTGTCGTAGTTGTAAGAACAACAACCTTTGGCTTCTCAATCACCCATTTATTACTGAAAACGAGCAAGTCCAAATTTATAGGGTGCCAGTTTAGAGGAGCTGTAGAAAAGTACCTCTTTGCCGCCTTGCATGTAAGTTGGTCTAAACGGGGCTGAATGATACACTAAATCTCCAATGAGTTTATTTTAACTTTCTGGCTTTCATAATATGACCAAAATGTGCATATAATCCGATTTGAATTTCTAACAATTGTCAGGTTCACCATTTTGTTTGTCAATGCACGAAACTTATATGAAAGAGTTTTTTCTTTAAATTCTCATGTAAATTGGTTAAAATACGGCCGAGTAATGACTAATGCGACAGAACCATGTACACCCAACTTTTCTGATTTATATGTGTTGGGCGCATGGTCATTTAATATTTCTGCCAGATTTCATATTGATTAAGGCAAATATGACTACATAGAGAGCCAAATCTAGATTTTCGGGTGGTTTGACTTATTTTAAAATCTGTATTAAAACTTGAATTAAAAATATAAAACTGTATGATTAATTTAGGCCATGATATGATTATACCAAGTTTCGCTTTATCCACTGAAAACTGAAGGAATGGCAATTGATAGAGAAGTGTTTGGTAAAAAAAGAAAGAAAGAAGAAGAAGAAATAAAAAAGAAAAGAAATAATGAATGTGAAAATAATAAAAATAAAATTAAATGTAATTTTATTGGAAAGGTTAAGACAGAAGAGACGAGTATATACAGGAGAGATAGAAAGGGAAAAATAATTTAAAATTATTATTATTATAAATATATTAAAGAATAGATAAGACAAAAAATATATCAAACATTACTATCAACATTCATAAAAAATACCTCAAAACAGAGTCAAAGATAATGACAAAGATATAGCTCATCTGAAACGTCTTATAAAAGTTAAAAGTAGAACATGATTTCAAAAATAGTTGATCAAGCGAGTTATTGAATACTACCAAAAAACTTAGTTATCTGTAATTACACCAAAATTATAGTGAAGCACACAAATTAAAGCACTGAAGTATTTCATTCAAATCATCCAAATTTATTTAAACAACCAGATTATCTACAATCCATAGACTAAGACTGTTAAAATCGTTATTTCATTAAAGGAATCAAATACTGAACTTACTCTATACAAATTGTGTTATTTATCTTTATTGTTGTTTTATCACATTACATGGAATTAAAATTCAAATTAAGTCCAGTTATATCTGCGTTATATTATTCGTTTAAATAAGATATAAAATGTTTGTGTAACTGTGTGTTAGGTTATTGTGTACAAGTGACACAAAAACAAAAACGTACTTCAACATCTAAATATTTTAATGTGAATTGAGTTGGTTATAAACTGACCTTTTAATATTACTAATAAAACTTATTTACCTGCAATTACTCCAAAACGCTAATTAATAGGAGAAGTATTTGTATTAAAATAATAAAACATAATTTAACGAATCAGATTATTAACAATCAACAGACCATTTTTGTTTAGCTTTACACGGTTGAGAAAATAAGAATAAAATTTTACTTTATTCAATAGCTATTCTCTATCTCAATGTTTCATTACACTACATAAAATTTAAAATTTAAATTAAATCAAAGTATGGTCTATGGTTTGTTAACGCAGGCGTAGTTTAACGTTACTTAGAGAATATATGGGGCGTAGCCAAGGGGCTTGGGGTTAACTTTCCCATGGACCCAAACGTTTTAGACAAGTTCAGTTGCCACCTGTGAAGTTTCATAAAGATCCGTGATTGCATGACAGATAATTTCATACACAACAAATGGTCAAATACAAATTTCTGATTGAACACTTTTAATACAGAAAGTTTTGTCAGAACTAGACAAATACAATCGAATATCTATGAAAGGCTCAAACGCCTGTTCGTTCTTGCCAGGACATCTACAACACAATTTGGTTCAACTTTAATATAACGGTGAATGTATAATGAGGCCAGGCCATTCAATCGATCTTCAGTGGTGGTATTTCTCAAATACCTTTTGAGTCTTCTGAGAGTTGAAAACGACCGTTCCACTGTTCTTGTTGACACAGGCAGCGTAGCAACTACTTTCAACAGTCTAGAAATGACAAGGAACATTTATGCATTGTACATTGCATATGAATGTATGACATTGTTTGGTCTGTTGTTCATAAGTGATTTGTACAAAACCCTAAGTTCACCCACTGCAACTAGTGAAGTGCTGTCAATGTGAGCCATGTATATGTTGACCAACTTTTAATTTGGTCACATTGTTGTGCTGTAGGTTCTGACCGTTCTGTGGTAGATCCTGATGGTAGTAGACGCATGAAGTTTGTAAGGAGAGTTTTGTGACTGGACAGACAGTCACATATTTGTGAAAGAAAGTGATCAACAAATGGTACCAGTACAACAATACGAAAGTACTCCTCAGGGCTAGTGTTTTGTGGGTTAGAACGTTTTAGCCTGCCTTGGCATTACGATGTCAATTTGAAGCTCCCTACACATAGTTTGAGCCTCACAGAAAATGTTGTTAAATTCATTCACAGTATTATTTTTGAGTGAACGGATTAAATTTTCTACTATTTCTGTGTGATGCATCGCAACACCTAACCTAATGTTTTATTGCTGCAGTAAGTTGCACAGAGGTAAACTGACGGAAAACAATTTAGCAATGGTAAGTAGAGTGATGATGAATTCTGGCTGTGCTATAGAACACAACAATTCATTGGCTTGCGTAGCAGAATCTCTGTCTTGCCAACCTAATATGGTCTCAAGGGTATCTGCAACTGCATGGATTAATTCTAGAAAGACAATTACTGAATCCTGCCTCTCAACCCACCGGGTGGAGCAGAGACCTTTCAAACTTTTTTTTTTCGATTCAGGTGCTTTATTCTCCACCGAAAGAGCCAAAACGTGCTTTCGTTTGGGTGTATTGAGAAAGTTTTCAGTCCTAGAAATTACTCTTATGCAATTTCTCACAGGAACTTCTTTACAAGCATCAGAAATAGCCAAGTTTAGGGAATGGGCACTGCAGTGTACATAGGGTGCAAGTGGGAAGTTATCAGTTGTGTCTCTGGTTCCTTTGTTTTGAATTTCGCGCAAATCTACTCGAGGGCTATCTGTGCTAGCCGTTCCTAATTTAGCAGTGTATGACTAGAGGGAAAGCAGCTAGTCATCACCACCCAAAGCCAACTCTTGGGGTACTCTTTTACCAACGAATAGTGGGATTGACCGTCACATTATAACGCCCTCACGGCTGAAAGGGCGAGCATGTTTGGTGCCACTGGGATTCGAACCCGCGACACTCGGATTACGAGTCGAACGCCTTAACACGCTCGGCCATGCCGGGCCGTGTCTCTGGTCACCATTGAATTTCCCACTCATAGAGGAATCACTGTCGTATCCTTGATCTCGAAGATAAGCCATGTCAATACCATATTTTGTCAGATTGGTTATGATAACATCAGCCAGGTTTCTGCCTGTCACATCATAAACAGGTATAAATTGCAAAAAAATTTTTCTCATTGCAACAGAGTTGTCATTGGCAAGCAAATATCTATCACACAGCGCCAAATATTCAATGCCTGAAATATCTGTTGTTTCATCAGCTAATATTGAGAAACACTTTAACCCTGTTGACCAAAGCATCAAGAACATGAGTATTACAGGCATTGATTATTTCATTTTGAATTTGAGGACTAGATTAGTGCCATGGTGCTGCTAGCCGGCCACGGTGCCACCCGCTGTTTATTTGTGAAATTATTTCTTGAAATCCAGGAAATCTAAACATACACTGTCCGTGTTATTTGAATACAGATTGTAGACACTATACATATATTTTGCACTCTCCTGAGTGACTCTTATTTTATATATTGATGACAGGACTGTAGGCCTACTTTGCTGGGCCTGATAATTTTAAGTTATATATTATATAAATATGCTTATATATTTATTTATGATTTAAAAAATAAGACAAACACCTCAGTGTGCGATGATGAAATTTACCAAAAACGTGGTCTCAGAATGCATAAATCAGGCTTTTTTTTATGTTTCTATTTATAAAATTTTCTGGAGAGGGCCTTGCCACGGGCCCCTCTAGCATGGCTTCTGCGCCTGCGACGCTTTCATCAAGCACTCAGACTAACCCCCCCCCAATGGCCATTTCTGGCTATGCCCTGAGAAGACATCAAAATATTTATGTATTCTGTTACGACCAAAAATGGACATACCACGCATTTTGGAATGTAAATGTATGTGAACTGTGAAGAAGTATCTTGACCTAAATCCCTGAAATATGGAGAACTAACTGTTAAGATTTTGATGCATCTTCATCCTATTTTACTTTTTAACAATTATCAAGTAAACCACTTTTGTTTGTCAATACACGAGACTTATATGAAAGAGTTTTTATTTAAATTCTCATGTAAATTTCTTAAAGTACGGCCGAGTAATGAGTAATGCCACAGGACCATATATGTCTGCGACACTTGACACACCTGAAATAATTCAAAATACGCACACCCAACCTTTTTTATTTAATTGTGTTGGACGCATGAACATTTCATATTTCTACTATATTTCATATTGATTGCTACAAATAGGACCACATAGAAAGGCAAGTCTACATTTTTGGTTAGTTTGACTTTTGACTCTA
Source organism: Tachypleus tridentatus (assembly GCF_004210375.1). Lineage (NCBI taxonomy): Eukaryota > Metazoa > Arthropoda > Merostomata > Xiphosura > Limulidae > Tachypleus > Tachypleus tridentatus. The sequence continues at coordinate 41,140,511 of NC_134825.1, read as the reverse complement.
CAAAATCTATATAAAAAACATGAATAAAAATAAAAAATGTATGATTAAATTAGATCATGACATGATAGTACCAAGTTTTACTTTATCCACTGAAAATTGAAGGAATGGCAGTTGATAGAGAAGTGTTTGGAATAAAAAGAAAGACAGAAGATGAAGAAATAGAAGAAAAAGAAATAATGAATGTGAAAATAATAAAAATAAAATTAAATGAAAACTTTTGTTGAAAATGTTAAGACAGAAGAGACGAGTATACACAGGAGAAATACAGAGGGAAAATAATTTAAAATAATATTATTATTAAAACTTCGTTAAAGAATAGATAGGTAAAACAATTATAATCAACATTCATAAAAAAAATACCTCAAAAACAGAGACAAGGATAATGACAAAGATATAGCTCATGTTAAAAGTACAAAGTTATTTCAAAATAGTTGATATTTATTAAGTGACTTTTTTGAATATTACCAAAAAAACCTAGTTACCTGTAATTACACCAAAATTATAATCAGGCACACTTATTAAAGCGCTGTGGCGTTTTATTAAAATTATCCAAATTTATTTAAACAACCAGATTATCTACAATCCAGTTATATCTGCGTTAAATTAATTTATTTAAACAACCAGATTATCTACAATCCATAGACTAAGATTATTAAAATCGTTATTTCTTTAAAGGAATGAAATACTAAACTTACTCTACACAAATTGTGTTATTTATCTATATTGTTGTTTTATCACATTACATGGAATTAAAAATTCAAATTAAGTCCAGTTATATCTGCGTTATATTATTCGTTTAAATAAGATATAAAATGTTTGTGTAACTGTGTGTTAGGTTATTGTGTACGTGTGACCCAAAAACAAAGACGTTCTTCAACATCTAAATATTTTAATGTGAATTGAATTGGTTATAAACTGACCTTTTAATATCACTAATAAAACTTATTTACCTGCAATTACTCCAAAACGCTAATTAATAGGGTGAAGTATTTTTATTAAAATAATAGACATTATTTAAAGTAACATTAATTACAATCAATAGACTATTTTTGTTAGCTTTACACGGTTGAGAAGAGAAATGGAAAATTTTACTATTCGTTATCTCAATGTTTTATTACATTACATAAAATTGAAAATTTATATTAAATTAAAATATAATGTGTGGTCTATGATTTGTTAACGCATGCGTAGTTTTACGTTATTAAGAGAATATATGTAAAGAAGACAAAAATATTTGGGTATTCTGTTATATAAAGTAAATTACAATCACACAAGAGAAAGAAAACATATGTTGTAAGAAAAAAGAAAATTGCTAAAAATGTATTAATGACGTTAAGAAATTATCAAAATCCAGAAATCTGTCTAGCAGAACGTAATTTCTATCCACAGAGTTATGAGTACAGCACGCTACAACTGCATCACTCTGCTAAATATATTACATTGTTTATACCAGAGTGTTTTAAATGATAAAATATCGGAATATTCGGCACACATTTCCATACATCTACAGTCCATACAATAAGTGTGGGTAAAACAGTAAAATATATTAGATATCTGATTACTAAAAAAACACGAATGGTGAAATAAAATACTATTATTTCGAAGATATTTTTTGTAGAAGTTCATAATAACAGGTGACATCGTTTTCAACATATCACTTTGTTAAATTTCTTTTTTTTCATCATAAACTGTAGCTCTGAACTTCTATTCACTAAATCAACAGATTAAAATTAATTTTTTTTCCTTTTATTTTGTACCGTAACATACTGTGGACTAGTTTACTTTTTTATTCTCACAAATGCCTTATACGTCCTCTGGGCGTCAACTGCAACTGCGGTTAACTGTGGTGAGTAGTTTAAAATAACCGTTAATTTTAAAATTTACGTTCAAATATTTTGTTTATTCACAGAAAACGTGTGGTGAAATCCATTTAACTTCAATTAGTAGATAACCTAACAAGTTGAACATATAAAACACGTTTTACGAGAAAATTTGCTCAACACTATAGGAAAAAAAAAATAACCTTTTCCCTTCCGGCGCTGTTCTACCTGCTATACCATCAGTATATTGTGATCGTATATAGTACATTGTAATTGTTAAATCTGTTTATTTTTAAATAACCACAAGTAGACTTATACACCTTAGCTACCGCGTTTCGTTACCATTGTGGGTAGACGACAGATATTCTTCAGTAAAAACAACAATACTTTCACTTCATAAGCATCAAATATTAATAATTATCCCAAGTCTTTCAAGTCTTTTGTTTAAACCCTAAGGAATTCGTAAAAGAAAATAATATATTAATGATTTGTTAGGGTCAACGATAGTTTTGCGTATTGAATACATACATAAATATATTTTTATTACTATTAGCTATTTCGAATATATGTTTCATTTCGTACCTTTCTACAGTGTTTCTGTTAGTTGAAGTGTAATACAGCATTACAAATTTAAGTTCAAAACTCAAGTTGTTTGATTATTATCAACAAAAGTAACTTTTGCAGATTTTTGCTTCTGATAAAAAAGTTACTGTTTCTTTAGCTCCACATATTAAATCTCAGTAAAATATGTGATTTTTAATATAATAAAGACATGGTTAGTCGTCATTAACCTCTGCACCTCTGATACAACACTCTGGACAAAAACTGATAAAATCGCTACTTTTTTCATGTATCGAAAATTATGAACACATTATTATAAAATTATTCAATTCTTAAAGGTATATTTCTAAATTTTATTAAAAAAACGTTCTGCCGCATATGCATGAATATCCATTTTGTAAAGCAATACCTGGAAGTTTTTAATATTTACAATTAATAATAACCTCACTTTTTTAATCAGTGCTTTTCAAGAAATATTATTCTGTAAACGGTTCAGTAAAACCTAAATGATTCGTATTCCATAATAAATCAGTTAGGTGTTTGGTGGAACTTTCTTAAAAACACTTTGTCATGAGGGAAATGTCACATTGTAATCTAAATATTCGTATAATAACATAATATTAAATGATAAAGAACACACATAAACGTCATTTTTCCTCTTTACTTAATTAGATGAAATCATACTTTGTATTAAGATTAATGACTTTTTTTATTGACGCCTTTTGTAATTGTTGAAAATATAATTACAGATTCTTATTAGTATGTTTAAAATAAAGCTTACGTGATTTCTGATATTTAAGTCATGGATTTAAAATTCACTACTTAGTTTACAAGAAGTAGGATGTGTTGACATATTCTCCATAAAATTAAAAGTCACTGATTGAACTTTAGGTCTCTGTCATTACTATTTCAATTAGATTATCTGATATAATTCATTAATACGTGAATATAGAAAACATAAAGTTAATTCACACGTTTTCTTCTGAAAGTAGATAGCGTGAGGTATTTATTGTTTTTCTCCAAATATGTGAACTACAGCCACAGTTCGTTAGAGTATTTGAACCGTTAATCATTATTATAAAAATCAAGTGTTTGTCGGTCATTCACCTTCGATTTCTTCGAATTTCGTGAGTTACACGTGTTCAGTTCCACTCTTTTTCCCCAATTATACTTTCTCTTTTAATTGCATGTTCCCATTTTAGTTGAATTTAATTGCTAAAAGAGGCATAAATAACTCTTATATTTCGCAACTTTTTATGTTATATAAAAGTATGTCAAGTATGGAGATTTTATACTAATATTTATTTGATATCGAGTGAAATTAGTTTGTTGATTGTTATGAAGAGAAGTTTGTGAACGGTGATAGAATATTTACAAAAAATATGGTTTTGAGATAAATATTGCAAAAATGCGTTTGATGTAATTATAAAATATCTGTGGTCAATGAAGTTGGGACAAGGATCTATTCTCAGAAGAGAAACATTTTAGATAAATGAGGTAGTGCTTATCATAAACTACGGTCTACTGAAGCTAAAAGACCCTTTATTTTTATTTTGTCTGTTTTCAAACTAGTGGCACAATGATAGGTCTGCGGACTTACAACGCCCGTGGAGGGCAGAGTACACATAGCCCTCTGCGTAGCTTTGTTTTTAACTACAAATAAATTTAGTAGGCTCTAAATTGTCATTGTTTTTTTATGGGATTCTATATTACAGTATAACATGAACACAGTAAACCAATGCATACAAGGTGGATTTCAATACTTTTACAAAAGATCCTGAGACTTGTTACCTACTGGTGTATGAATGCTTGAGTTTCTTAGCAACAAAACGTACACGGTAACTTGAATGAAAATCGTGAATAACGATGTGACATACGAAACTAAATGATGCACAACACTTACATGAAATTCAAGAAGAGTACATTTTGGTTAAAAGTAGATTTTCTATCACGTAAAACGTGTATAGCATACAGAGTTAAAGATTGTTTGAAACCTTCAAATTACAAAAAGTATACTTCGTAACAATAAACACTCGGATAAAGTTCACTCACTAGGCTCTGTTTGTCTGTTTGAGCTCAAAGTAAGCTTAAGTTCATTGTGTCAGTCACTTGAATTTTATCTTCATTAACCCTCGAGCTCACTGGTGAGCCACGCACGCTTGAACGAATAGTTCAGGTAAGTTGACATTCTGAAGACACTGGGAACAGCTCATTTATATACAAATCACATTACTCTAAAATATTCAATAAATAACATGTTATTTACTGTGAATACTTTAGAAAACGAGGGTTATTATTAGACAAAACGGTAATTTAGCAAAGAAAAAAATCATAAAGGTAAACAGTAATCCGCCCATGTTTATAACCTAATGATTTTCGCTTTTATATATTGTAAAACACGGTTTATTTTCTACCTCTTTCATACTGATATCGAGCTGTATCTTCATATTACCTATCTTATACTGGTATACAGCAAGCCCTGGTTTAATCTGAAGTTCCGAGAAACTACTAAACTATGTATTCGAGGGTAATAAGTCATTGATTTGCAAAAGATTACTGTAAAGAGCAGTACATAATGTTGGTAAAACTTCAGATAAAAGATGATCGTATGTTATCATCTCTGACCTTGGAGATAAAGTATATTTTTTAACCATTTCTTCTGTTGTAGCTATTTATAAGAAATTATAGGCAATGAAACTGTTTTCTTTTACCTCTAATTACTTTATTCAGTCACATCAACAGAAAAATAAGAGTATAATACCACAGAAACATAAGTGAAACAAAATGGTGACAGATGAGTACAGAGACGTGGCTGGTTTTATGTTTTTTCAACTTCTGCTTTCGTACGTTATATTTGGGTTTTTGTCTCGTTTGGTTTAGTTTTATTGGCGTTAGTATTGCATTATTCTTGTGTGTTTTGAAAAAAAAGTTCTTCTTTAAATAAAACAATAGTAAATTCATAAAACGCTGCAAACGATAGCATAAAATAGAAATCACGACACCAAAAAAGATGATTTTCTTTTGAAAACTTGAAATGTCATACAAAGCACATGAAAGAATCAGGAGCGATGTATCCTGTTCTCTTTTTGTTAAAACAGTTTTAAAAATTATTTATGTTTTTCAGACATTGTTATTTTTATTCATTTTAATCAAAATATTTAGTAGATAATGATTTTTTTTTCTTTTGCAAAAAGTCACAAATAATATGATTACTTCATTAAAACAGCTCAGCATAATGAAAGTAATTTCCATCCTAGTAACGCCACGAAATTTTCAAGTTTACTATAAAAATAATTTGAAGTAAACAAAAATGGAGTGAATTATAATGTAGAAAAAGAGAAAAAATGAAAGGATTGTTCTTTGGAATTAAGGACAACGCTACACAATGGGCTATCTGTGTTCTGCCCACCATGGGTATCGAAACCCCGTTAATAGGGTTGTAAATTTGCATACATACCGCTGAGCCGCTGGGGGGCGAAATGAAATGATAAGGGTAAGATATATTAAAATGAGCTGTTGAATTAGACAGAATTACACCTTCTGGAATGTATGAAATGAAGTTTAGAAATTTAAATATTGCGCTTGTTACTCTGAAAAAGTAATGTAACTTTATTGATGAACATTAAATATTAAATAAGATAAAATACTATTAAAGGCATATCCAGTGGAATGTTAAGCAATAATCCTAACAGAAAAGGCCGGGCATGGCTAAGTGTGTTAAGGCGTTCCACTCGTAATCGGAGGGTCGCTGGTTCGAATCCTGGTCCCACTAAACATGCTCGCTTTCCCAGCCGTGAGGGCGTTATAATGTGACGGTCAATCCCACTGTTCGTTGGTAAAATAGTACCCAAGATTTGGCGATGGGCGGTGATGACTAGCTGCTTTCTCTCTAATCTTACACTGCTAAATTAGAGATGGCTATCGCAGATAGCTCTCGAGAAGCTTTGCGCAAAACTAATAAAAAAAAAACCAACAGAAAAATGCAAGAAACATTTGTTTATTGTATATTTAGCGTAAAGTTTCATATGGGACTATCTGTGCTCTACCCGCCATGGGTATCGAAACCCAGTTTTTAGCGTTGTATGTCTGTGGAGACACTGCTATACCACCGAGAGATAGCAAGAAACGACAAAAGGATTTGATGAAATGAAAAACATATGTTAAAACTGAAGAAAGAATAAATAAAAATATACAGAAAAATACAGTGGAAAAAGAAAATATAAATATTGTGATTATTATTAGTGCATTAAATAATACAGGAAATAAAAGAAATATATCAAAGTTAAATGAAGTGGGAAGAGAACAGAATTAATGCGAGAATTAAAATGCGGCAGATAAGCAAAAGGGAAGCATAATAGCGTTAAAGAAAGAAAAACAATGTGTAAATACTTCAAGGATTAATGTTTCCACTGCGCCATTTTACTCTGAGAAACACCTGCCACTGTGACATTTACATGAGTTTTAGGTGTTACTTTCAAGATTACCATTAGAATTATATATTTAAATTATACATTGTCAATGATATCTTAGAATGAAACAGGTGTTTTGAAGAGCTATTTAAACAATGAAAAATAGTATAATACATTCGCATCGAACGTCTTTCTATGAATTGAATAATATATATTTATGTGTAAATACTTCAAGGATTAACAACGTACAATAGTACACATTTAGACTTGAGACGATGATTGAAAGAATGGTTGAATAGAGGAAAATAGTGTGAAAACTCTGGTTATAAAAAAAAATTATTAATAATAAAAGTGTACGGTAAATTACAAAAAATAGTTATAGTGTTTTTGAATATGCGAAAATAAAATAAGTGATATAAAGAATTTAAATAAAATATATTTCTACGAAAATTTGGAAAATCCTTTCCGATGAAATATAGAACAAATTAGGGAATAAATATTTTGTATAATTATTATTATTATTATTAAAGGTAAACTTCCTCTAATTTGTCACTATAATGTCCAAGTTTAAACAACCATGGCCTTAATAGAATTATAAAGGCTAAGACAGAGTTTCTATTTCTTCACCGAGATACAACCTAAGTCTTCAAACGTATAGAATGTTTGAAGTTAAACAAAAAAAATTTCGTATGATCCTACAATTTTAAAGCTGCTAAAATTTGTGTTTATATATTATTGTTGTGAACGTATTCAAAAAATAAAAACATACTTGTGTCCCACTGAAACTCTGATGATACTGCTCAACATATAATTTTACTTTTTAAAATACACTTGAAATTTAGAAGATATATAATTTTAACTTAGTTTTCGTTCTCTTAATACATTATAAGTTTTTACTCAGTTACTTATACATAAACAAATACCAACACTTTTAACAGGAGGCATGAAGGGCTGTTATAAAGCGAAGGTAATGCTTGATTCACTGTTTTCACTTTTTTTTTTCCACAGTAAAGTGGAGCAGTGGAAGCGTGCTAAACCCAAAACCCAAAGCTCTATGGATCGAAGCCATGCTCTGAAAAAATCGCCTTTTGGCCCGTTATAGCCAGATGGCTAAGGCACTCGCCTCGTAGTTTGAGAGTCGCGGGTTCAAATCACCGTAACACCGAATATGCTCGCCATTTTAGCTGTGTGGATATTATAATAAGACGATCAATTTAACTATTCTTTGGTAAAAGAGTAGCCCAAGAGTTGGCGATAAGTGGTGATGCCTAGCTGTCATCCCTCTTGTCTTTCACGGCAAAATTAGGGACGGCTAGTGCAGATAGCCATTCTGTAGCTTTCCCCGAAATTCAAAAACAAACAATCACACTATTTTGTTTAATAATATTTTGCACTATAATCAATATTTAATTTCTTCAGACAAGTTACGAACGAACAGTAATCAGTGGTAGCGCTTATTTCGTGCTCTAATCTGAAACAGTGCCAGATTTTCGGTCCGCTGCTGGAGATCCACAGCAAAAGTGTTTTCGTGAAATATCTGGGTATCTTAAGGGGCTGGGAGAAAAGTTTTACCTTTGCGCAAACTTTTGGTCTGAGCCGATTCATTGGCCACCACTTAGAAATTAGGACACTGAGTTACACGACACACATACATAGAATGAATCGTTTTACATAAATATTATGAAAATATCACGTTAAATGAATTTATTTTCCATGTAAACAAGCTGCACAAATGAAAAAAAAATCGTATCTTATTTACTTCGAAATTTCAGAGCTCTGTTTGATGCATACAGTATAATTCATTCTCGCCATAAGAGGTGTGGTAGTTGAATAAAAGGGAAGTTTTATCTTTATTATTTTTTCTAAGAGGTTAGTTTTGGTGTTAGACAAAAATACAGTATGTAAGTTAATAAAAATAAATTTCGTAAAGTGTTTCTGCTATCAAAAGATAGGGTGTCATTTTATGATTCTGTACCTTTCTTTCAAAATATTTTACACTTTGGAAGATCATATGACAAAGTTTTTGGTCAAACTTCTCACATTGAAAATAATGAGGAACACAAAAAAATCGACAGTTGTCTATATCACTGTTTGTTACGTGCAAGGAGGTATATTTTTACTAAATACCGTCTACATTACTAGAGGTAGAAATGAATTGTTCTTTCCATCCTAAAAAATTGAGCAAAAGACGAATATTTCAAAACTGTCCATATCTCTGTTTGAAACCTGTAAAAAGGTATATTTGTACCAAATCTCTGGTAACTTAGTCAAAATATGAATACAATGGCGTAGTTGTAAAAAAAAACAAATAAAAACCTTTGCCATCTCAATCACCCATTTGTCACTGAAAACGAGGAAGTCCAAATTTAAAGGGTGCCAGTTTGGAGGAGCTGTAGAAACGTACCTCTTTGCCAAATTACAAGTTAGTTGGTCGAAACAGGGCTGAATGATACACCAAATCTCCAAGGGGGTTATTTTACTTTCTGGCTCGCATAATATGACCAAAAATGGACATACCACGCATTTTGGAATGTAAATGTATGTTAACTGTGAAGAAGTATCTTGACCTAAATCCCTTAAATATGGAGAAGTAACTGTTAAAATTTTGATGCATCTTCATCCTATTTTACTTTTTAACAATTATCAAGTCCACCACTTTTGTTTGTCATTACACGAGACTTATATGAAAGAGTTTTTATTTAAATTCTCATGTAAATTTGTTAAAGTACGGCCGAGTAATGAGTAATGCCACAGGACCATATATGTCTGCGACACTTGACACACCTGAAATAATTCAAAATACGCACACCCAACCTTTTTTATTTAATTGTGTTGGACGCATGAACATTTCATATTTCTACTATATTTCATATTGATTGCTGCAAATAGGACCACGTAGAAAGGCAAATCTACATTTTTGGTTAGTTTGACTTTTGACTCTACAAAATCTATATAAAAAACATGAATTAAAAAATAAAAAAATGTATGATTAAATTAGATCATGACATGATAGTACCAAATTTTACTTTATCCACTGAAAATTGAAGGAATGGCAGTTGATAGAGAAGTGTTTGGAATAAAAAAGAAAGACAAAAGATGAAGAAATAGAAGAAAAAGAAATAATGAATGTGAAAATAATAAAAATACAATTAAATGAAAACTTTTTTTGAAAATGTTAAGACAGAAGAGACGAGTATACACAGGAGATATACAGAGGGAAAATAATTTAAAATAATATCATTATTAAAACTTCGTTAAAGAATAGATAGATAAAACAATTATAATCAACATTCATAAAAAAAATACCTCAAAAACAGAGACAAGGATAATGACAAAGATATAGCTCATGTTAAAAGTACAAAGTTATTTCAAAAATAGTTGATATTTATTAAGTGACTTTTTGAATATTACCAAAAAAACCTAGTTACCTGTAATTACACCAAAATTATAATCAGGCACACTTATTAAAGCGCTGTGGCGTTTTATTAAAATTATCCAAATTTATTTAAACAACCAGATTATCTACAATCCATAGACTAAGATTATCTAAAATCCAGTTATATCTGCGTTAAATTAATTTATTTAAACAACCAGATTATCTACAATCCATAGACTAAGATTATTAAAATCGTTATTTCATTAAAGGAATGAAATACTAAACTTACTCTACACAAATTGTGTTATTTATCTATATTGTTGTTTTATCAAATTACATGGAATTAAAAATTCAAATTAAGTCCAGTTATATCTGCGTTATATTATTCGTTTAAATAAGATATAAAATGTTTGTGTAACTGTGTGTTAGGTTATTGTGTACGTGTGACTCAAAAACAAAGACGTTCTTCAACATCTAAATATTTTAATGTGAATTGAATTGGTTATAAACTGACCTTTTAATATTACTAATAAAACTTATTTACCTGCAATTACTCCAAAACGCTAATTAATAGGGTGAAGTATTTTTATTAAAATAATAGACATTATTTAAAGTAACATTAATTACAATCAATAGACTATTTTTGTTTAGCTTTACACGGTTGAGAAGAGAAATGGAAAATTTTACTATTCGTTATCTCAATGTTTTATTACATTACATAAAATTGAAAATTTATATTAAATTAAAATATAATGTGTGGTCTATGATTTGTTAACGCATGCGTAGTTTTACGTTATTAAGAGAATATATGTAAAGAAGACAAAAATATTTGGGTATTCTGTTATATAAAGTAAATTACAATCACACAAGAGAAAGAAAACATATGTTGTAAGAAAAAAGAAAATTGCTAAAAATGTATTAATGACGTTAAGAAATTATCAAAATCCAGAAATCTGTCTAGCAGAACGTAATTTCTATCCACAGAGTTATGAGTACAGCACGCTACAACTGCATCACTCTGCTAAATATATTACATTGTTTATACCAGAGTGTTTTAAATGATAAAATATCGGAATATTCGGCACACATTTCCATACATCTACAGTCCATACAATAAGTGTGGGTAAAACAGTAAAATATATTAGATATCTGATTACTAAAAAAACACGAATGGTGAAATAAAATACTATTATTTCGAAGATATTTTTGTAGAAGTTCATAATAACAGGTGACATCGTTTTCAACATATCACTTTGTTAAATTTCTTTTTTTCATCATAAACTGTAGCTCTGAACTTCTATTCACTAAATCAACAGATTAAAATTAATTTTTTTTATTTTTATTTTGTACCGTAACATACTGTGGACTAGTTTACTTTTTTATTCTCACAAATGCCTTATTCGTCCTCTGGGCGTCAACTGCAACTGCGGTTAACTGTGGTGAGTAGTTATTTATTATCTTACTTTTAATTAACGCTTTATGTTTAGCATCAACATTTTACAAGAATTTGTAGAAAACAATAACTACATACTTTCAAATATTCAGAATAATTGCATTATAAAGAAAGAGTGTGAAATTATTTTTAAGTCACATACTTTGGAAAGATATCTTTGTAGAACACCTTTAGAGCCCTTAGAATGGAATACACTTCCAACTGATGAATTCGCACCAAATGCAAATAAAATAAACGTTGAAAATATTAATTACAAACAACATGACTTAAAGCGTTTAAACCATGAAACCCGATAAGTCTATGATGTTTTCACAGCACTACTACAGCGATCATAGAGTGTGTATTAATATCTATTTATTCATCCGACTGAACCGTGTTCATTCACAAGGTTTACAACTACATAACTCATCTACATGGATATAATTAAGTTGTTGTGTTTTTCTTAAGTACTTTAATAGGAATGTAAAATTCCTTGAGAAATGTATATACTCTTTATTAACTGAAGAGTCTGGAAACTGAACTTTTTTTGTGCAGTATTTTCACACTTAGTCAAAAGTTTACTCCAGACAATCAGCTTTGCGAGCAATAACATATTTTCAAAAGAAACAGAGAACCTAATAACATTAAACGGAAACATCTTTAGACTAAATAGCTTACAAAAAAGGCGTCTATAACAGATCGAAAACATGTGAAATTAAAGTTGCTTAACTGAAAATTTTTCACGTTTTACCACATCACAGTAGTGAACACTATAAGCAGTCATATTCACGTTACTAACTTCTAAAAAAAGAACTCTTATTTCTACAGATTGGTGGCACACTAAACAAAAACATTCTCATATCAGTTCTAATATTTTCCAAAAATTAAAAGTAGCGTTGCACAGACTAGTAATAACGTTGAAAAAGAGAATCTTAGCTGGAAAGATCGAAGAACTTTAAACAAATATTCATAACTTACATTCTGTTATCTATATAATCTGCACAGTAGGAGTGAATGTTTCATAAAGTTGTATAATTGTACCATGAGCGCTGAACTAGTTCTCAATATTTTGTACATTGAAGCACTAAAGAAATAGGTATATTTTACTAACAAACGACATGAGCTTCTTAAAACGCATTGAATTTGAAAAAAACTTGGACAAATACTTATCTGAATTTCCGCTAGGCATTCTCAGACTTTACAACTATAAAAGTAATTCAGATGCAGTTACATTCGTTGTAAGCTTATATTATGATCTAAAATGATTAAAATGATGTACATGCAACCTTTTCAAGCAGTAATATTTAAACTCGCACATTTCATAAACAACTGATACCATTCATTTATTGATATTCTGCAAGAAATTGCACTTTTCTGTTGTTGCTTTAGGATAGGAGGCCCAGAAGGTCCAGATAGTTTAAGTAGTTCGACTCGTAATCTATGAATCGCGGATAAAAATTCTGGTCGCTCTAAACATGCTCGTCCTATCAGCCGTGGAGGCGTTATAATGTGACAGTCAATCCCGCTATTTGTTGGTAAAAGAATAGCCGAAGACTTGGCGGTGGATGGTGGTGAATAACTGCTTTCCCTCTAGTCTCACACTGTTCAATTAGGGACGGTTAGTGCAGATAGTCCTCGTGTAGCTTTCCGCGAAAAAAAACAAACAAACAGCTTTAGGAAAGAAAACGACTCACTCTACTGACGAATCTGTAGTAACGACGCTAGGTAATTGTGTACATGTGAGATAAGAACAATACTTTACCATCTGATTATAGTTAAATGTTAACTTAATTGTTTGTAAGGTGAACATTTTAATATTAATGGCAATTACTCAAAAATAATAATCAGGTATTTAAAGCACTAGAGTGAAGTATTTTATTAAAATAATCCAATATTATTTACAGAACCAGATTATTTACAATCAATGGACCATTTTTATTTAACTTTACTTGGTTAAAGAAAAGGAAAGGAAAGTTTTACTCTATTCAAACGATATTCTTTATCTCAGTGTTTCATTACACTACATGAAATTAAAAATTCAAATTAAATCCAAAGATATCTGTGCTGCATGATTTATTAACGCATGCGTAGTTTTACGTCATTTATGGAAAATATTTATGGAAGACATAAAAATATATATGCAACTGTCTGTTACATATGATAAAATGGAATCCCACAATAGAATGAAAACAGCAATTGTAAGTTGAAGAATCACGTGAGAATATTATACAGGTCTTTTAGAGACAGTAAAGATATAGGAAAAGAGAAATGGTTAAAGTATTTGAAATATCAAAATAAATCTTAAACAAGACGAAAAGAGAAGGAAGCAAAAAATGATATTCACATTTGATGAAGAAGAAAGTAATGTATTCTATTTGATTATAGGAAAGTGGGAACAAATTTATTACGTGAAACTGGCGAATGGATGTTAAGACTAGTAGACGATGAATCCCCATCACAATATGAGTTCTACTTCCGTTATTTCCTCCAAAACTGTAGGATACATTCTATGCCATATATCCTGGGATCATTTCAATTAGCGCAGTGTTTTTCAATTTTTATTTATCTTGCGGTTTGTTTATAACAAACTATATACATATAAAATGAAGGAAGTCGTGTAAAAATAAAATACTAAAACTAAATCTAACTAGTGTAATTATACGTACAGCAAAAATTGAAATATATAATAGATAACAAAAAAATTTTCGCAATACTTCATAGTTTAAAGTACATTAAATAACTTTCATGAACAAGAAAGGAATTTGCAAAAACGTAATGCTAGCAGTGTGTGGTTTCGATCCACTGACCTGTGGGACCAACACGCTTCCACTGCGCCACTCTGCTATGAAATGCAACTCTTACTGTAATATCTATATGATTTTTTAGGTGATATATCAGGATTTATATTAGATTCATATATTTAAACTATACATCGTCAACGGTATCTTAGTATGTAAACAGGTGTTTTGAAAAGCTATTTAAACGATGAAAAATAATATAATACTTTCGCATCAAACGTATTTCTATGAATTGAATAATATATATAGACATATACCCTTTTTCAGACATGTGTCTTTCTTTTAGGTCTTTCTTTCAAACATTCTGTTTTCATTTAGTATCAGTATTATACACTATTTGAACAAACTGTGTTTGTAGTGGAACATTTAAAATAACCATCAATTTTAAAATTTATGTTCAAATGTTTTGTTCATTCACATAAAAAGTGTCGTGAAATCTATTTAACTTCCGTTAGTAAATAATCAAACAAGTTCTACATACAGGTCACAAAACACGTTTTACGAGAAACATTTTCTCAACATCGAAGAAAAAAATCACTTTTTTTCTTCCGGCGCTCTTCTACCTGCTGTAACATCAGTATATCATGACCGTACTAAGTTCGTGTTCAAATTGTTTAATCTGTTTCTTTTTCAATTACTACAAGTCATGGTTAAATGTACAATATTCAAATAAAAATACTTACGTTTTTTAAAAAGAAACCCATTGGTTCTGTCACTACTAACAGCTGCATGTATAAAGTCGATTGTTATTTTTACTTAGGGCACAATGGTGGACAGTATAACACTAGAAGGAAGACAGCTAGTCATAACCACCCTCCGTCAACTCTTGGGCTACTTTTCTACCAACAAATAGTGGGATTGACTGTACTATTATAACGCCACCACGGCTGAAAGGACGAGTATGTTTGGTATGACGGGGATTCGAACCCGCGACCCTTAGATTACTTAACTGTCTGGCCATGTCAGGTAGGACTGCGGTCTTATACACCTTAGCTACCGCGTTTCGTTTCCTTTGTGGGCAGACGCCAGATATCCCTTCATAAAACAACAATACTTTTACTTCTAAGTACAAAAATATTAATAATTATGACGAGTATTTAAAGTTTTTGGTGAAGCAAAAGGGATTCTTAGAAGAAAACAATGTGTTAATGATATGTTAGGGTCAAGGATAGTTCATCGTATAAAGTATATACATAAATATAGTTTTATTACTATTAGCTATTTCGAATATATGTTTTATTTTATATCTTTCTTCAAAGTTTGTGTTAGTTGAAATATACTCTAGCGTTACAAATTTAAGTTTAAAACTCAAGTTGCTTGATAATTTCAACAAAAGGAACTTTCTCAGATTTTTGCCTGTAACCAAAAAGTTACTGTTTCTTTATCTTCACATATTAAATCTCAGTAAAATATGTGATTTTTAACATAATAAAGACATGGTTTGTCGTCATTAACCTCTGCACTTCTGATACCACACTCTGAACAAAAACTGATAAAATCACTACTTTGTTCATATATCGGAAAATATAAACACATCATTATAAAATAATTTAATTCTTAAAGGTATATTTCTAAATTTTATGAAAAAAAACGTTCTGTCGCATGTGCATAAATAACGATTTTGTAAAGCAATACCCGGATGTTTTTAATGGTTAAAATTTTTCAAACACTCTTTCAGAAGAAAACAATTTATAATAAACCTACTTTTTTAATAAGTGCTCTTCAAGAAAAATTATTCTGTAAACGGTTCAGTAAAACCAAAATGATTCGTATTCCATAATAAATCAGTTAGGTGTATGGTGGAACTTTCTTAAAAACACTTTGTCATGAGGGAAATGTCACATTGTAATCTAAATATTTGTATAATTACATAATATTGAATGATAAAGAACACACATAAACGTCATTATTCCTCTTTACCTAATTAGATAAAATCATACTTTGTATTAAGATTAATGACTTTTTTTATTGATGCGTTTTGTAATTGTTGAAAAGAAAATAACAGATTCTTATTAGTATGTTTAGAATAAAGCTTACGTTATCTCTCATATTTAAGTCATGGATTTAAAATTCACTACTTAGTTTAGGATGTGTTGACAAAAAACTGATTTTCTATGAAATTAAAAGTCACTGATTGAACCTTAGGTCTCTATCATTACTATTTTAAACAGATTCACAATTGTATAATTCAGTTATCCGTGAATATAAAAAAACAACTAAACTTGATTCTTACTGTGCCTTCTAAAAGTTGATGTGATTTACTTTTCAATATGTAATCTCGCAGCCACAATTCTTTGGAATGCCAGAATTGTTAATCATAATTATAAAAATCAAGTGTTTGTTGGTTAGTGACGTTCGTCAAGGATGGAGAGTTTATACTAATATTTATTTGATATCGAGTGAAATTAGTTTGTTGATTGTTATGAAGAGAAGTTTGTGAACGATGATAGAATATTTACAAAAAATGTGGTTTTAAGATAAATATTGCAAAAATGCGTTTGATGTAATTAGAAAATAACTGTGGTCAATGAAGCTGGGACAAGGATCTATTCTAAGAAGAGAAACTCTTTAGTGTTGCAAATGCATATTGGATAATTCAAATGTTTTGCCCCTAGTGGACATACAATGCCCGTGGGTAGAGTACAGTTCAGCTTTCTGCGTAGCTTTGTGTTTAAGTACAAACAAATTTGGTAGGCTTTAATTTATCGTTATTTTTTGATGGGCTTCAATACAAGTGTCTAACATGTACGCACTAGTCGTAGTTATTTATTATCTTACTTTTAATTAACGCTTTATGTTTAGCATCAACATTCTACAAGAATTTGTAGAAAAACAATAACTACATACTTTCAAATATTCAGAATAATTGCATTATAAAGAAAGAGTGTGAAATTATTTTTAAGTCACATACTTTTGAAAGATATCTTTGTAGAACACCTTTAGAGCCCTTAGAATAGAATACACTTCCAACTGATGAATTCGCACCAAATGCAAATAAAATAAACGTTGAAAATATTAATTACAAACAACATGACTTAAAGCGTTTAAACCATGAAACCCGATAAGTCTATGATGTTTTCACAGCACTACTACAGCGATCGTAGAGTGTGTATTAATATCTATTTATTCATCCGACTGAACCGTGTTCATTTACAAATCAAGTCAAAGAACCGCTCAAGACATACGTTGCCGTTTCTACACATGGATTAAACACACAATTAGCTTATTTGTGTTATGAGTTCTGCTATATTGTTTATAATTCGAGAAAAGTTTTTCTTGAATTACTAGCGACTGTGCTCAGTTAGTGTCATTGACGTTTATATATATTTTGTTTCTCAAATACACAGAAATCCTTCCATATAACTTTCGTAACATGAGTATTTCCCCCGAAACTTTATCTAACGAGTGAAAACAAATCTAAGGCTTAAAGAGTAGGTTTACAAATACATAACTCATCCAGATGTAAATAATTAGGTTATTGTATTTTTCATAAGTACTTTAATAGGAATGTAAAATTTACTTCTCACAAAATCACAGAAGTGTATGCAATATATTGAAAAGTTCTTTGAGAAATGGTTTTACTCTTAATTAACTGGCCCCCCAGAAGATGAGCGGTATGTCTGCGTACTTACAACGCTAAAAACTGGGTTTCGATACCCGTGGTGGGCAAAGCACAGATAGCCCATTCTGTAGCTTTGTGCTTAATTCAAACAACAACAACAACTTTATTAACTTAACGAGTCTGGAAAATGTACATAGAACCTAATAACGTTAAACGAAAACATCTTTTGACAAAGTAGCTTAATGATTAGGGGTCTTTAACAGACAGAAAACATAAGAGGTTAAAGCTACTTAAATGAAATTTTCTCATGTTTAACTGCGTTAAAGTAGTGAACACCATAAGCGGTCATAATCACGAGAGTAATTTCTAAAAAAAGCATATTTCTACGGATAGGTGACATACTGAACAAAAAGCATTATCATATCATTTCTAATTCCTTCCAAAAATTCAAGGTAGCGTTGCACAGACTTGTTATGACGTAGAAAAAGAGAATCTTAAATGAAAACAATGCTGGAAAGATCCAAGAACTTTAAATAAACATTCATAACTTACATTCTATTATCTCTATAGTCAGCACCGTAAGAGAGAACGTTTCATAAGGTTGTGGAATTGTACCACGAGCCCTGGACAAGTTCTTAATATCTTGTTACGTTGAAACACTGTAGAAATAGGTATATTTTAGTCACAAACGATATGTGTTTCTTAAAACTCACTGAACTTTGTTTAACAACATTCTACAAACTCTTATTTGGGATTTCGCTTGGCATTCTTAGACCTTGCAAGTATAAAAGTAATTCAGAAGCGGTCCCTTTAGATGTGAGCTTATATAATGATCTAAAATGTTTCCATTGAGATTCTGCCAGAAAAAGAAATTTTTTACTGTTGCTTTATGATTCAAAATTGCTTACACTATTGACGAATCTACAGAAACGATGCTAGGTTATTGTGTACGTGTGAGACAAGACATACAAGACAAGACAAGTATACTTGGTTGTAAAGTGAGGCGTTATAATGTGACGATCAATCCCGCTATTCGTTGATAAAAGAGTAGCCGAAGACTTGGCGGTGGGTGGTGATGACTAACTGCATTCTTTCTGGAGGAAGAAAGTTATCTATTCTATTTGATGATAGGAAAATGGGAGCAAACTTATTTTGTGAAACTGGCGAATGGATGTTAAGACTGATTGACGATGTATCCCCAGCACAACGTAGGTCCTACTTTCGCTAACACCTCCAAAACCCTCCATATAACCTGGGATCATTTCAGCTGGTGCAATGTATTTTCGTTTTTTTTATGTTCCAATATGTTTTACGTTATAACAAACTATATACACATGAAATGAAGGAAGGCATGTGAAAAGAAAAGACTAAAACACGCAGCAAACTAACGATGGAATACAAAAAACCTAATTAGTGTAAGTACATCAAACACTATTAATATATCATAGATAACAAAGAAGCTCCTAGCAGTACTTATTAGTTTGAAATGAATTAAATGACATTGATCACCGAGAAATGAAGTTATGGAAACGTAATATTAGCAGAGCGTGGTTTCGATCCACGGACCTCTGGGTTATGGGCCCAGCACGCTTTCACTGCGCCACTCTGCTATGAAATTAACGTCTCACAGTAATATTTATATGACATTTAGGTGCTACTATTCCTCATTGTTATCAGATTTACATATTCAAACTTTACTTCGTCAACCCCATCTTTGTATGTAAACACGTATTTTGAAAAGCTGTTTAAACAATGAAAAATGATATAATACTTTCGCATCGAACGTATTTCTATGAATTGAATAATATATATATATTCCCTTTGCTCTGACATATATGTCTTTCCTTTGTGTTTTTTCTTTAAGTATACTGTTTTCATTTTGTAACCGTATTATACACTGTTTGAACAAAATGTATTAGTAGTGGAACATTTAAAATAACCGTTAATTTTAAAATTTACGTTCAAATATTTTGTTTATTCACAGAAAACGTGTGGTGAAATCCATTTAATTTCTGTTAGTAAATAGCCTAACAAGTTGAACACATAAAACACGTTTTACGAGAAAATTTGCTCAACACTATAGGAAAAAAAAAATAACCTTTTCCCTTCCGGCGCTGTTCTACCTGTTATACCATCAGTATATTGTGATCGTATATAGTACATTGTAATTGTTAAATCTGTTTATTTTTAAATAACCACAAGTAGACTTATACACCTTAGCTACCGCGTTTCGTTACCATTGTGGGTAGACGACAGATATTCTTCAGTAAAAACAACAATACTTTCACTTCATAAGCATCAAATATTAATAATTATCCCAAGTCTTTCAAGTCTTTTGTTTAAACCCTAAGGAATTCGTAAAAGAAAATAATATATTAATGATTTGTTAGGGTCAACGATAGTTTTGCGTATTGAATACATACATAAATATATTTTTATTACTATTAGCTATTTCGAATATATGTTTCATTTCGTACCTTTCTACAGTGTTTCTGTTAGTTGAAGTGTAATACAGCATTACAAATTTAAGTTCAAAACTCAAGTTGTTTGATTATTATCAACAAAAGTAACTTTTGCAGATTTTTTGCTTCTGATAAAAAAGTTACTGTTTCTTTAGCTCCACATATTAAATCTCAGTAAAATATGTGATTTTTAATATAATAAAGACATGGTTAGTCGTCATTAACCTCTGCACCTCTGATACAACACTCTGGACAAAAACTGATAAAATCGCTACTTTTTTCATGTATCGAAAATTATGAACACATTATTATAAAATTATTCAATTCTTAAAGGTATATTTCTAAATTTTATTAAAAAAACGTTCTGCCGCATATGCATGAATATCCATTTTGTAAAGCAATACCTGGAAGTTTTTAATATTTACAATTAATAATAACCTCACTTTTTTAATCAGTGCTTTTCAAGAAATATTATTCTGTAAACGGTTCAGTAAAACCTAAATGATTCGTATTCCATAATAAATCAGTTAGGTGTTTGGTGGAACTTTCTTAAAAACACTTTGTCATGAGGGAAATGTCACATTGTAATCTAAATATTCGTATAATAACATAATATTAAATGATAAATAACACACATAAACGTCATTTTTCCTCTTTACTTAATTAGATAAAATCATACTTTGTATTAAGATTAATGACTTTTTTATTGACGCGTTTTGGAATTGTTGAAAATATAATTACAGATTCTTATTAGTATGTTTAAAATAAAGCTTACGTGATCTCTGATATTTAAGTCATGGATTTAAAATTCACTACTTAGTTTACAAGAAGTAGGATGTGTTGACATATTCTCCATAAAATTAAAAGTCACTGATTGAACTTTAGGTCTCTGTCATTACTATTTCAATTAGATTATCTGATATAATTCATTAATACGTGAATATAGAAAACATAAAGTTAATTCACACGTTTTCTTCTGAAAGTAGATAGCGTGAGGTATTTATTGTTTTTCTCCAAATATGTGAACTACAGCCACAGTTCGTTAGAGTATTTGAACCGTTAATCATTATTATAAAAATCAAGTGTTTGTCGGTCATTCACCTTCGATTTCTTCGAATTTCGTGAGTTACACGTGTTCAGTTCCACTCTTTTTCCCCAATTATACTTTCTCTTTTAATTGCATGTTCCCATTTTAGTTGAATTTAATTGCTAAAAGAGGCATAAATAACTCTTATATTTCGCAACTTTTTATGTTATATAAAAGTATGTCAAGTATGGAGATTTTATACTAATATTTATTTGATATCGAGTGAAATTAGTTTGTTGATTGTTATGAAGAGAAGTTTGTGAACGGTGATAGAATATTTACAAAAATATGGTTTTGAGATAAATATTGCAAAATGCGTTTGATGTAATTATAAAATATCTGTGGTCAATGAAGTTGGGACAAGGATCTATTCTCAGAAGAGAAACATTTTAGATAAATGAGGTAGTGCTTATCATAAACTACGGTCTACTGAAGCTAAAAGACCCTTTATTTTTATTTTGTCTGTTTTCAAACTAGTGGCACAATGATAGGTCTGCGGACTTACAACGCCCGTGGAGGGCAGAGTACACATAGCCCTCTGCGTAGCTTTGTTTTTAACTACAAATAAATTTAGTAGGCTCTAAATTGTCATTGTTTTTTTATGGGATTCTATATTACAGTATAACATGAACACAGTAAACCAATGCATACAAGGTGGATTTCAATACTTTTACAAAAGATCCTGAGACTTGTTACCTACTGGTGTATGAATGCTTGAGTTTCTTAGCAACAAAACGTACACGGTAACTTGAATGAAAATCGTGAATAACGATGTGACATACGAAACTAAATGATGCACAACACTTACATGAAATTCAAGAAGAGTACATTTTGGTTAAAGTAGATTTTCTATCACGTAAAACGTGTATAGCATACAGAGTTAAAGATTGTTTGAAACCTTCAAATTACAAAAAGTATACTTCGTAACAATAAACACTCGGATAAAGTTCACTCACTAGGCTCTGTTTGTCTGTTTGAGCTCAAAGTAAGCTTAAGT
This sequence comes from Tachypleus tridentatus, assembly GCF_004210375.1. Taxonomy (NCBI): domain Eukaryota; kingdom Metazoa; phylum Arthropoda; class Merostomata; order Xiphosura; family Limulidae; genus Tachypleus; species Tachypleus tridentatus. The sequence continues at coordinate 41,118,007 of NC_134825.1, read as the reverse complement.
TTATTGTGTCAGTCACTTGAATTTTATCTTCATTAACCCTCGAGCTCACTGGTGAGCCACGCACGCTTGAACGAATAGTTCAGGTAACTTGACATTCTGAAGACACTGGGAACAGCTCATTTATATACAAATCACATTACTCTAAAATATTCAATAAATAACATGTTATTTACTGTGAATACTTTAGAAAACGAGGGTTATTATTAGACAAAACGGTAATTTAGCAAAGAAAAAAAATCATAAAGGTAAACAGTAATCCGCCCATGTTTATAACCTAATGATTTTCGCTTTTATATATTGTAAAACACGGTTTATTTTCTACCTCTTTCATACTGATATCGAGCTGTATCTTCATATTACCTATCTTATACTGGTATACAGCAAGCCCTGGTTTAATCTGAAGTTCCGAGAAACTACTAAACTATGTATTCGAGGGTAATAAGTCATTGATTTGCAAAAGATTACTGTAAAGAGCAGTACATAATGTTGGTAAAACTTCAGATAAAAGATGATCGTATGTTATCATCTCTGACCTTGGAGATAAAGTATATTTTTAACCATTTCTTCTGTTGTAGCTATTTATAAGAAATTATAGGCAATGAAACTGTTTTCTTTTACCTCTAATTACTTTATTCAGTCACATCAACAGAAAAATAAGAGTATAATACCACAGAAACATAAGTGAAACAAAATGGTGACAGATGAGTACAGAGACGTGGCTGGTTTTATGTTTTTCAACTTCTGCTTTCGTACGTTATATTTGGGTTTTTGTCTCGTTTGGTTTAGTTTTATTGGCGTTAGTATTGCATTATTCTTGTGTGTTTTGAAAAAAAAAGTTCTTCTTTAAATAAAACAATAGTAAATTCATAAAACGCTGCAAACGATAGCATAAAATAGAAATCACGACACCAAAAAAGATGATTTTCTTTTGAAAACTTGAAATGTCATACAAAGCACATGAAAGAATCAGGAGCGATGTATCCTGTTCTCTTTTTGTTAAAACAGTTTTAACAATTATTTATGTTTTTCAGACATTGTTATTTTATTCATTTTAATCAAAATATTTAGTAGATAATGATTTTTTTTTCTTTTGCAAAAAGTCACAAATAATATGATTACTTCATTAAAACAGCTCAGCATAATGAAAGTAATTTCCATCCTAGTAACGCCACGAAATTTTCAAGTTTACTATAAAAATAATTTGAAGTAAACAAAATGGAGTGAATTATAATGTAGAAAAAGAGAAAAAATGAAAGGATTGTTCTTTGGAATTAAGGACAACGCTACACAATGGGCTATCTGTGTTCTGCCCACCATGGGTATCGAAACCCCGTTAATAGGGTTGTAAATTTGCATACATACCGCTGAGCCGCTGGGGGGCGAAATGAAATGATAAGGGTAAGATATATTAAAATGAGCTGTTGAATTAGACAGAATTACACCTTCTGGAATGTATGAAATGAAGTTTAGAAATTTAAATATTGCGCTTGTTACTCTGAAAAGTAATGTAACTTTATTGATGAACATTAAATATTAAATAAGATAAAATACTATTAAAGGCATATCCAGTGGAATGTTAAGCAATAATCCTAACAGAAAAGGCCGGGCATGGCTAAGTGTGTTAAGGCGTTCCACTCGTAATCGGAGGGTCGCTGGTTCGAATCCTGGTCCCACTAAACATGCTCGCTTTCCCAGCCGTGAGGGCGTTATAATGTGACGGTCAATCCCACTGTTCGTTGGTAAAATAGTACCCAAGATTTGGCGATGGGCGGTGATGACTAGCTGCTTTCTCTCTAATCTTACACTGCTAAATTAGAGATGGCTATCGCAGATAGCTCTCGAGAAGCTTTGCGCAAAACTAATAAAAAAAAAACCAACAGAAAAATGCAAGAAACATTTGTTTATTGTATGTTTAGCGTAAAGTTTCATATGGGACTATCTGTGCTCTACCCGCCATGGGTATCGAAACCCAGTTTTTTAGCGTTGTATGTCTGTGGAGACACTGCTATACCACCGAGAGATAGCAAGAAACGACAAAAGGATTTGATGAAATGAAAAACATATGTTAAAACTGAAGAAAGAATAAATAAAAATATACAGAAAAAATACAGTGGAAAAAGAAAATATAAATATTGTGATTATTATTAGTGCATTAAATAATACAGGAAATAAAAGAAATATATCAAAGTTAAATGAAGTGGGAAGAGAACAGAATTAATGCGAGAATTAAAATGCGGCAGATAAGCAAAAGGGAAGCATAATAGCGTTAAAGAAAGAAAAACAATGTGTAAATACTTCAAGGATTAATGTTTCCACTGCGCCATTTTACTCTGAGAAACACCTGCCACTGTGACATTTACATGAGTTTTAGGTGTTACTTTCAAGATTACCATTAGAATTATATATTTAAATTATACATTGTCAATGATATCTTAGAATTAAACAGGTGTTTTGAAGAGCTATTTAAACAATGGAAAATAGTATAATACATTCGCATCGAACGTCTTTCTATGAATTGAATAATATATATATATGTGTAAATACTTCAAGGATTAACAACGTACAATAGTACACATTTAGACTTGAGACGACGATTGAAAGAATGGTTGAATAGAGAAAAATAGTGTTAAAACTCTGGTTATAAAAAAAATTATTAATAATAAAAGTGTACGGTAAATTACAAAAAATAGTTATAGTGTTTTTGAATATGCGAAAATAAAATAAGTGATATAAAGAATTTAAATAAAACATATTTCTACGAAAATTTGGAAAATCCTTTCCGATGAAATATAGAACAAATTAGGGAATAAATATTTTGTATAATAATAATTATTATTATTATTAAAGGTAAACTTCCTCTAATTTGTCACTATAATGTCCAAGTTTAAACAACCATGGCCTTAATAGAATTATAAAGGCTCAGACAGAGTTTTTATTTCTTCACCGAGATACAACCTAAGTCTTCAAACGTATAGAATGTTTGAAGTTAAACAAAAAAAAATTCGTATGATCCTACAATTTTAAAGCTGCTAAAATTTGTGTTTATATATTATTGTTGTGAACGTATTCAAAAAATAAAAACATACTTGTGTCCCACTGAAACTCTGATGATACTGCTCAACATATAATTTTACTTTTTAAAATACACTTGAAATTTAGAAGATATATAATTTTAACTTAATTTACGTTCTCTTAATAAATTATAAGTTTTTACTCAGTTACTTATGCATAAACAAATACCAACACTTTTAACAGGAGGCATGAAGGGCTGTTATAAAGCGAAGAAAATGCTTGATTTACTGTTTTCACTTTTTTTTTTTCCACAGTAAAGTGGAGCAGTGGAAGCGTCCTAAACCCAAAACCCAAAGCTCTATGGATCGAAGCCATCCTCTGAAAAAAATCGCCTTTTGGCCCGTTATAGCCATATGGCTAAGGCACTCGCCTCGTAGTTTGAGAGTCGCGTGTTCAAATCACCGTAACACCAAATATGCTTGCCATTTTAGCTGTTTGGATATTATAATGTGACGGTCAATTTCACTATTCTTTGATAAAAGAGTAGCACAAGAGTTGGCGATAAGTGGTGATGCCTAGCTGTCATCCCTCTTGTCTTTCACGGCAAAATTAGGGACGGCTAGTGCTATTCTGTAGCTTTCCCCGAAATTCAAAAATAAACAATCACACTATTTTGTTTTATAATATTTTGCACTATAATCAATATTTAATTTCTTCAGCCAAGTTACGAACGAACAGTAATCAGTGGTAGCGCTTATTTCGTGCTCTAATCTGAAACAGTGCCAGATTTTCTGTCCGCTGCTGGAGATCCACAGCAAAAGTGTTTTCGTGAAATATCTGGGTATCCTAAGGGGCTGGGAGAAAAGTTTTACCTTTGCGCAAACTTTTGGGCTGAGACGATTCATTGGCACCACTTAGAAATTAGGGCAATGAGTTACACGACACACATACATAGAATGAATCGTTTTACATAAATATTATGAAAATACCACGTTAAATGAATTTATTTTCCATGTAAACCAGCTGCACAAATGAAAAGAAAAATTTCGTATCTTATTTACTCTGTAATTTCAGAGCTCTGTTTGATGTATACAGTATAATTCATTCTCGCCATAATAGGTGTGGTAGTTGAATAAAGGGGAAGTTTTATCTTTATTATTTTTTCTAAGAGGTTAGTTTTTGTGTTAGACAAAAATACAGTATGTAAGTTAATCAAAATAAATTTCGTAAAGTGTTTCTGCTATCAAAAGATAGGGTGTCGATTTATGATATCTGTACCTTTCTTTCAAAACATTTTACACTTTGGAAGATCATATGACAAAGTTTCTTGGTCAAACTTGTCACATTGAAAATAATGAAGAACACAAAAAAATCGACAGTTGTCTATATCACTGTTTGTTACGTGCAAGGAGGTATATTTTTACTAAATACCGTCTACGTTACTAGAGGTAGAGATGAATTGTTCTTTCCATCCTAAAAAATTGAGCAAAAGACGAATATTTCAAAACTGTCCATATCTCTGTTTGAAACCTGTAAAAAGGTATATTTGTACCAAATCTCTGGTAACTTAGCCAAAATATGAATACAATGGCGTAGTTGTAAAAAAAACAAAAAACCTTTGCCATCTCAATCACCCATTTGTCACTGAAAACGAGGAAGTCCAAATTTAAAGGGTGCCAGTTTGGAGGAGCTGTAGAAACGTACCTCTTTGCCAAATTACAAGTCAGTTGGTCGAAACAGGGCTGAATGATAGACCAAATCTCCAAGGGGGTTATTTTACTTTCTGGCTCGCATAATATGACCAAAAATGGACATACCACGCATTTTGGAATGTAAATGTATGTGAACTGTGAAGAAGTATCTTGACCTAAATCCCTTAAGTATGGAGAAGTAACTGTTAATATTTTGATGCATCTTCATCCTATTTTACTTTTTAACAATTATCAAGACCACCACTTTTGTTTGTCAATACACGAGACTTATATGAAAGAGTTTTTATTTAAATTCTCATGTAAATTTGTTAAAGTACGGCCGAGTAATGAGTAATGCCACAGGACCATATATGTCTGCGACACTTGACACACCTGAAATAATTCAAAATACGCACACCCAACCTTTTTTATTTAATTGTGTTGGACGCATGAACATTTCATATTTCTACTATATTTCATATTGATTGCTGCAAATAGGACCACGTAGAAAGGCAAATCTACATTTCTGGTTAGTTTGACTTTTGACTCTACAAAATCTATATAAAAAACATGAATTAAAAAAATAAAAAAATGTATGATTAAATTAGATCATGACATGATAGTACCAAGTTTTACTTTATCCACTGAAAATTGAAGGAATGGCAGTTGATAGAGAAGTGTTTGGAATAAAAAAGAAAGACAGAAGATGAAGAAAAAGAAGAAAAAGAAATAATGAATGTGAAAATAATAAAAATAAAATTAAATGAAACCTTTTTTGAAAATGTTAAGACAGAAGAGACGAGTATACACAACAGAAATACAGAGGGAAAATAATTTAAAATAATATCATTAATAAAACTTCGTTAAAGAATAGATAGATAAAACAATTATAATCAACATTCATAAAAAAATACCTCAAAAACAGAGACAAGGATAATGACAAAGATATAGCTCATGTTAAAAGTACAAAGTTATTTCAAAAATAGTTGATATTTATTAAATGACTTTTTGAATATTACCAAAAAAACCTAGTTACCTGTAATTACACCAAAATTATAATCAGGCACACTTATTGAAGCGCTGTGGCGTTTTATTAAAATTATCCAAATTTATTTAAACAACCAGATTATCTACAATTCAGTTATATCTGCGTTAAATTAATTTATTTAAACAACCAGATTATCTACAATCCATAGACTAAGATTATTAAAATCGTTAATTCATTGAAGGAATGAAATACTAAACTTACTCTACACAAATTGTGTTATCTATCTATATTGTTATTTTATCACATTACATGGAATTAAAAATTCAAATTAAGTCCAGTTATATCTGCGTTATATTATTCGTTTAAATAAGATATAAAATGTTTGTGTAACTGTGTGTTAGGTTATTGTGTACGTGTGACTCAAAAACAAAGACGTTCTTCAACATCTAAATATTTTAATGTGAATTGAATTGGTTATAAACTGACCTTTTAATATTACTAATAAAACTTATTTACCTGCAATTATTCCAAAACGCTAATTAATAGGGTGAAGTATTTTTATTAAAATAATAGACATTATTTAAAGTAATATTAATTACAATCAATAGACTATTTTTGTTTAGCTTTACACGGTTGAGAAGAGAAATGGAAAATTTTACTATTCGTTATCTCAATGTTTTATTACATTACATAAAATTGAAAATTTATATTAAATTAAAATATAATGTGTGGTCTATGATTTGTTAACGCATGCGTAGTTTTACGTTATTAAGAGAATATATGTAAAGAAGACAAAAATATTTGGGTATTCTGTTATATATAGTAAATTACAATCACACAAGAAAAAGAAAACATATGTTGTAAGAGAAAAGAAAATTGCTAAAAATGTATTAATGACGTTAAGAAATTATCAAAATCCAGAAATCTGTCTAGCAGAACGTAATTTCTATCCATAGAGTTATGAGTACAGCACGCTACAACTGCATCACTCTCCTAAATATATTACATTGTTTATACCAGAGTGTTTTAAATGATAAAATATCGGAATATTCGGCACACATTTCCATACATCTACATTCCATACAATAAGTGTGGGTAAAACAGTAAAATATAATAGATATCTGATTACTAAAAAAACACGAATGGTGAAATAAAATACTATTATTTCGAAGATATTTTTTGTAGAAGTTCATAATAACAGGTGACATCGTTTTCAACATATCACTTTGTTAAATTTCTTTTTTTTTCATCATAAACTGTAGCTCTGAACTTCTATTCACTAAATCAACAGATTAAAATTATTTTTTTTTCTTTTTATTTTGTACCGTAACATACTGTGGACTAGTTTACTTTTTTATTCTCACAAATGCCTTATACGTCCTCTGGGCGTCGTAGTTATTTATTATCTTACTTTTAATTAACGCTTTATGTTTAGCATCAACATTTTACAAGAATTTGTAGAAAAACAATAACTACATACTTTCAAATATTCAGAATAATTGCATTATAAAGAAAGAGTGTGAAATTATTTTTAAGTCACATACTTTTGAAAGATATCTTTGTAGAACACCTTTAGAGCCCTTAGAATGGAATACACTTCCAACTGATGAATTCGCACCAAATGCAAATAAAATAAACGTTGAAAATATTAATTACAAGCAACATGACTTAAAGCGTTTAAACCATGAAACCCGATAAGTCTATGATGTTTTCACAGCACTACTACAGCGATCATAGAGTGTGTATTAATATCTATTTATTCATCCGACTGAACCGTGTTCATTCACAAATCAAGTCAAAGAACCGCTCAAGACATACGTTGCCGTTTCTAGACATGGATTAAACACACAATTAGCTTATTTGTGTTATGAGTTCTGCTATATTGTTTATAATTCGAGAAAAGTTTTTCTTGAATTACTAGCGACTGTGCTCAGTTAGTGTCATTGACGTTTATATATATTTTGTTTCTCAAATACACAGAAATCCTTCCATATAACTTTCGTAACATGAGTATTTCCCCCGAAACTTTATCTAACGAGTGAAAACAAATCTAAGGCTTAAAGAGTAGGTTTACAAATACATAACTGATCTAGATGTAAATAATTAAGTTATTGTATTTTTCATAAGTACTTTAATAGGAATGTAAAATTTACTTCTCACAAAATGACACAAGTGTATGCAATATATTGAAAAGTTCCTTGAGAAATGTGTTTTACTCTTGAGTAACTGGTCCCCAGAAGATGAGCGGTATGTCTGCGCACTTACAACGCTAAAACTGGGTTTCGATACCCGTGGTGGGCAAAGCACAGATAGCCCATTCTGTAGCTTTGTGCTTAATTCAAACAACAACAACAACTTTATTAACTTAAAGAGTCTGGAAAATGTACATAGAACCTAATAACGTTAAACGAAAACATCTTTTGACAAAGTAGCTTAATGATTAGGGGTCTCTAACAGACAGAAAACATAAGAGGTTAAAGCAACTTAAATGAAATTTTCTCATGTTTAACTGCGTTAAAGTAGTGAACACCATAAGCGGTCATATTCACGAGAGTAATTTCTAAAAAAAGCATATTTCTACGGATAGGTGACATACTGAACAAAAAGCATTATCATATCATTTCTAATTCCTTCGAAAAATTCAAGGTAGCGTTGCACAGACTTGTTATGACGTAGAAAAAGAGAATCTTAAATGAAAATCAATGCTGGAAAGATCCAAGAACTTTAAATAAACATTCATAACTTACATTCTATTATCTCTATTGTCAGCACCGTAAGAGAGAACGTTTCATAAAGTTGTGGAATTGTACCACGAGCCCTGGACAAGTTCTTAATATCTTGTTACGTTGAAACACTGTAGAAATAGGTATATTTTAGTCACAAACGATATGTGTTTCTTAAAACTCACTGAACTTCTCGTTTAACAACATTCTACAAACTCTTATTTGGCATTTCGTTTGGCATTCTTAGATCTTGCAAGTATAAAAGTAATTCAGAAGCGGTCCCTTTAGATGTGAGCTTATATAATGATCTGAAATGTTTCTATTGAGATTCTGCCAGAAAAAGAAATTTTTTTACTGTTGCTTTATGATTCAAAATGGCTTACACTATTGACGAATCTACAGAAACGATGCTAGGTTATTGTGTACGTGTGAGACAAGACATACAAGACAAGTATACTTGGTTGTAAAGTGAGGCGTTATAATGTGACGATCAATCCCGCTATTCGTTGATAAAAGAGTAGCCGAAGACTTGGCGGTGGGTGGTGATGACTAACTGCATTCCTTCTGGAGGAAGAAAGTTATCTATTCTATTTGATGATAGGAAAATGGGAGCAAACTTATTTTGTGAAACTGGCGAATGGATGTTAAGACTGATTGACGATGTATCCCCAGCACAACGTAGGTCCTACTTTCGCTAACATCTCCAAAATCCTCCATATAACCTGGGATCATTTCAGCTGGTGCAATGTATTTTCATTTTTTTTATGTTCCAATACGTTTTACGTTATAACAAACTATATACACATGAAATGAAGGAAGACATGTGAAAAGAAAAGACTAAAACACGCAGCAAACTAACGATGGAATACAAAAACTTAATTAGTGTAAGTACATAAAAAATTATTAATATATAATAGACAAGCTCCTAGCAGTACTTATTAGTTTGAAATGAATTAAATGACATTGATCACCGAGAAATGAAGTTATGAAAACGTAATGTTAGCAGAGCGTGGTTTCGATCCACGGACCTCTAGGCCCAGCACGCTTCCACTGCGCCACTCTGCTATGAAATTAACGTCTCACAGTAATATTTATATGACATTTAGGTGCTACTATTCCTCATTGTTATCAGATTTACATATTCAAACTTTACTTCGTCAACCCCACCTTTGTATGTAAACACGTATTTTGAAAAGCTGTTTAAACAATGAAAAATGATATAATACTTTCGCATCGAACGTATTTCTATGAATTGAATAATATATATATATTCCCTTTGCTCTGACATATATGTCTTTCCTTTGTGTTTTTTCTTTAAGTATACTGTTTTTATTTTCTAACCGTATTATACACTGTTTGAACAAAATGTGTTAGTACTGGAACATTTAAAATAACCATTAATTTTAAAATTTACGTTAAAATATTTTGTTTATTCACAGAAAACGTGTGGTGAAATCCATTTAACTTCCGTTAGTAAATAGCCTAACAAGTTGAACATATAAAACACGTTTTACGAGAAAATTTGCTCAACACTATAGGAAAAAAAATAACCTTTTCCCTTCCGGCGCTGTTCTACCTGCTATAACATCAGTATATTGTGATCGTATATAGTACATGTAATTGTTAAATCTGTTTATTTTTAAATAACCACAAGTAGACTTATACACCTTAGCTACCGCGTTTCGTTACCATTGTGGGTAGACGACATATATTCTTCAGTAAAAACAACAATACTTTTACTTCATAAGCATCAAATATTAATAATTATCCCAAGTCTTTCAAGTCTTTTGTTTAAACCCTAAGGAATTCGTAAAAGAAAATAATGTATTAATGATGTGTTAGGGTCAACGATAGTTTTGCGTATTGAATACATACAAAAATATATTTTTATTACTATTAGCTATTTCGAATATATGTTTCATTTCGTACCTTTCTACAATGTTTCTGTCAGTTGAAGTGTAATACAGCATAACAAATTTAAGTTCAAAACTCAAGTTGTTTGATTATTATCAACAAAAGTAACTTTTGCAGATCTTTGCTTCTGATTAAAAAGTTAATGTTTCTTTAGCTCCACATATTAAATCTCAGTAAAATATGTGATTTTTACTATAATAAAGACATGGTTAGTCGTCATTAACCTCTGCACCTCTGATACAACACTCTGGACAAAAACTGATAAAATCGCTACTTTTTTCATATATCGAAAATTATGAACCCATTATTATAAAATTATTCAATTCTTAAAGGTATATTTCTAAATTTTATTTAAAAAACGTTCTGCCGCATATGCATGAATATCCATTTTGTAAAGCAATACCTGGATGTTTTTAATATTTACAATTAATAATAACCTCACTTTTTTAATCAGTGCTCTTCAAGAAAAATTATTCTGTAAACGGTTCAGTAAAACCTAAATGATTCGTATTCCATAATAAATCAGTTAGGGGTTTGGTGGAACTTTCTTAAAAACACTTTGTCATGAGGGAAATGTCACATTGTAATCTAAATATTCGTATAATAACATAATATTAAATGATAAAGAACACACATAAACGTCATTTTTCCTCTTTACTTAATTAGATAAAATCATACTTTGTATTAAGATTAATGACTTTTTTATTGTCGCGTTTTGTAATTGTTGAAAATATAATTACAGATTCTTATTAGTATGTTTAAAATAAAGCTTACGTGATCTCTGATATTTAAGTCATGGATTTAAAATTCACTACTTAGTTTACAAGAAGTAGGATGTGTTGACATATTCTCCATAAAATTAAAAGTCACTGATTGAACATTAGGTCTCTGTCATTATTATTTTAATTAGATTATCTGATATAATTCATTAATACGTGAATATAGAAAACATAAAGTTAATTCACACGTTTCTTTCGGAAAGTAGATAGCGTGAGGTATTTATTGTTTTTCTCCAAATATGTGAACTACAGCCACAGTTCGTTAGAGTATTTGAACCGTTAATCATTATTATAAAAATCAAGTGTTTGTCGGTCATTCACCTTCGATTTCTTCGAATTTCGTGAGTTACACGTGTTCAGTTCCACTCTTTTCCCCAATTATACTTTCTCTTTTAATTGCATGCTCCCATTTTAGTTGAATTTAATTGCTAAAAGAGGCATAAATAACTCTTATATTTCGCCACTTTTTATGTTACATTAAAGTATGTCAAGGATGGAGATTTTATACTAATATTTATTTAATATCGAGTGAAATTAGTTTGTTGATTGTTATGAAGAGAAGTTTGTGAACGATGATAGAATATTTACAAGAAATGTGGTTTTAAGATAAATATTGCAAAAATGCGTTTGATGTAATTAGAAAATAACTGTTATTAATGAAGCTGGGACAAGGATCTATTCTCAGAAGAGAAACATTTTAGGTAAAGGAGATATTGCTTATCATAAACTACGGTCTACTTAAGCTAAAAGACCCTTTATTTTTATTTTTTCTGTTTTCAAACTAGTGGCACAATGATAGGTCTGCGAACTTACAACGCCCGTGGAGGGCAAAGTACACATAGCCCTCTGCGTAGCTTTGTGTTTAACTACAAATAAATTTAGTAGGCTCTAAATTGTCATTGTTTTTTATGGGATTCTATATTACAGTATAACATGAACACAGTAAACCAATGCATACAAGGTGGATTTCAATACTTTTACAAAAGATCCTGAGACTTGTTACCTACTGGTGTATGAATGCTTGAGTTTCTTAGCAACAAAACGTACACGGTAACTTGAATGAAAATCGTGAATAACGATGTGACATACGAAACTAAATGCTGCACAACACTTACATGAAATTCAAGAAGAGTACATTTTGGTTAAAAGTAGATTTTCTATCACGTAAAACGTGTATAGCATACAGAGTTAAAGATTGTTTGAAACCTTCAAATTACAAAAAGTATACTTCGTAACAATAAACACTCGGATAAAGTTCACTCACTAGGCTCTGTTTGTCTGTTTGAGCTCAAAGTAAGCTTAAGTTCATTGTGTCAGTCACATGAATTTTATCTTCATTAACCCTCGAGCTCACTGGTGAGCCACGCATGCTTCAACGAATAGTTTAGGTAACTTAACATTCTGAAGACACTGGGAACAGCTCATTTATATACAAAATTCTCTACTTAGTTTACAAAAAGTAGGATGTGTGGACAAAAATCAGATTTTCCATAAAATTACAATCACTGATTGAACTTTAGGTCTCTATCATTACTATTTTAAATATATTCTCTGATATAATTTAGTAATCTGTGGATATAGAAAACATTAAGTTAATTCTAACGTTTCCTTCTGAAAGTAGATAGCGTAATGTTTTTATTGTTTTTCTCCAAATATGTGAACTACAGCCACAGTTCGTTAGAATATTAGAACCGTTAATCATAATTATAAAAATCAAGTGTTTGTCGGTCAGTGACGTTCGATTTCTTCGAATTTCGTGAGTTACACATGTCCAGTTCCACTCCTTTCCTCTATTATACTTTCTGTTTTAATTGCATGTTCCCATTTTAGTTGAATTTAATTGCTAAAAGAGGCATAAATAACTCTTATATTTCGCCACTTTTTATGTTATATAAAAGTATGTCAAGGATGGAGATTTTATACTAATATTTATTTGATATCGAGTGAAATTAGTTTGTTGATTGTTATGAAGAGAAGTTTGTGAACGATGATAGAATATTTACAAAAAATGTTTCCCAGCAAGAAAGCGTTCATGGTCACTCGAATGAAAATCGTAAATAAAGATGTGACATACGAAACTAAATGCTGCACAACACTTACATGAAATTCAAGAAGAATACATTTAGGTTAAAAGTAGATTTTCTATCACGTAAAACGTGTACAGCATACAGAGTTAAAGATTGTTTGAAACCTTCAAATTACAAAAAGTATACTTTGTGACGATAAACACTCGGATAAAGTTCAGTCACTTGGCTCTGTTTGTCTGTTTGAGCTCAAAGTATAGTTAAGTTCATTGTGTCAGTCACATGAATCCAACTCGAATTTTATCGTTATTAACCCTCGAGCTTACTGGTGAGCCACGCACGGTTGAACGAATAGTTTAGGTAACTTGACATTCTGAAGATACTGGCAACAGCTCATTTATATACAACCCACATTACACTAAAGCATTCAATAAATTACATGTTATTTACTGTGAATACTTTAGAAAACGAGGGTTATTATTAGACAAAACGGTAATTTAGCAAAAAAAAAACTTAAATGTAAACAGTAATCAGCCCATGTTTATAACCTCATGATTTTCGCTTTTATATATTGTAAAACACGGTTTATTTTCTACCTCTTTCATACTGATATCGAGCTGTATCTTCTATATTACCCCTCTTATACTGGTATACAGCCAGCCCTGGATTAACCTGAAGTTCCGAAAAACTACTAAACTATGTATTCGAGGGTAATAAGTCATTGATTTGCAAAAGATTACTGTAAAGAGCAGTACAAAATGTTGGTAAACCATCAGATAAAAGATGATCGTATTTTATCATCTCTGACCTTGTAGATAAAGAATATTTTTTAACCATTTCTTCCGTTGTAGCTGTTTATAAGAAATTATAGGCAGTGAAACTGTTTTCTTTTACCTCTAATTACTTTATTCAGTCACATCAACAGAAAAATAAGAGTATAATACCACAGAAACATAAGTGAAACAAAATGGTGACAGATGAGTACAGAGACGTGGCTGGTTTTATAATTTTTCAACTTCTGCTTCCGTACGTTATATTTGGGTTTTTGTCTCGTTTGGTTTAGTTTTATTGGCGTTAGTATTGCATTATTCATGTGTGTTTTGAAAAAAAAAGTTCTTCTTTAAATAAAACAATAGTAAATTCATAAAACGCATCAAACGATAGAATAAAATAGAAATCATGACACCAATAGGTATGATTTTCTTTTGAAAACTTGAAATGTCATACAAAGAATCAGGAGCAATGTATCCTGTTCTCTTTTTATTAAAATAGCTTTAACAATTATTTATGTTTTTCAGACATTGTTATTTTTATTCATTTTAATCAAAATATTTAGTAGATAATGATTTTTTTCTTTTGCAAAAAGTCACAATTAATATGATTACTGCATTAAAACAGCTCAGCATAATGAAAGTAATTTTCATCCAAGTAACGCCACGAAATTTTCAAGTTTACTATAAAAATAATTTGAAGTAAACAGAAATGGAGTGAATTATAATGTAGAAAAAGAGAAAAAATTAAATGATTGTTGTTCTGAATTATGCACAAAGCTACACAATGGGCTATCTGCGCTCTGCCCACCATGGGTATCGAAATCCCGTTAATAGCTTGTAAATCTGCAGAAATACCGCTGAGCCACTGGAGGGTAAAATGAAAGGATTAAGATATATTAAAATGAGCTGTTGAATTAGACAGAACTACACCATCTGGAATGTATGAAATGAAGTTTAGAAATTTAAATATGGCGCTTATTACTCTGAAAAAGTAATGTAACTTTATTGATGAACATTAAATATTAAATAAGATAAATTACTATTAAAGGCATATCTAGTGGAATGTTAAGCAATAATTCCAACACAAAAGGCCCGGCATGACCAAGTGTGTTAAGGCGTTCGACTCGTAATCCAAGGGTCGCTGTTTCGAATCCTGGTCCCACCAACCATGCTCGCCCTCCCAGCCGTGGGGACGTTATAATGTGACGGTCAATCCCACTATTCTTTGGTAAAAGAGTATCCCAAGATTTGGCGTTGGATGGTGATGACTAGCAAACTTCTCTCTAATCTTACACTGCTAAATTAGGGACGGCTAGCGCAGATAGCTCTCGAGTAGCTTTGTGCAAAATTAATAAAAAACCAACAGAAAAATGCGAGAACCATTTGTTTATTGTATGTTTAGCGTAAAGCTTCACATGGGGCTGTTTGTGCTCTACCCAGCATGGGTATCGAAACCCGGTTTTTAGCGTTGTATGTCTGCGGAGACGCTGCTGTGCCACTGAGAGATAGCAAGAAACGACAAAAGGATTTGATGAAATGAAAAACATGTGTAAAAACTGAAGAAAGAATAAATAAAAATATATAGAAAAAAATACAGTGGAAAAAGGAAATATAGATATTGTCATTATTATTAGAGCATTAAATAATACATTGAATAAAAGAAATATATCAAAGTTAAATTAAGTGGGAAGAAAAAAGAATTGATGCGAGAATTGAAATGTGGCAGATAAGCAAGAGGGAAGAATAATAACATTAAAGAAAGAAAAACAATGTGTAAATACTTCAAGGATTAACAACGTACAATCGTACACATTTAGACCTGAGACGATGATTGAAAGAATGGCTGAATAGAGGAAAATAGTGTGAAAACCCTGGTTATAGAAAAGAATTATTAATAATAGAAGTGTACGGTAAATTAAAAAAAATAGTTATAGTGTTTTTGAATATGCGAAAATGAAATAAGTGATACAAAGAATTTAAATAAAAATATTTCTGCGAAAATTTGGAAAATCCTTTCCGATGAAATATAGAACAAATTAGGGAATAAATATTTTGTATAATTATTATTATTATTAAAGGTAGACCTCCCCTAATTTGTCACTATAATGTCCACGTTTAAACAACCATGGCCTTGATAGAATGATAAAGCTTAAGACAGAGTTTCTGTTACTTCAACATACAACCAAGATACAACCTAAGTCTTCAAACACATGAATGTTTGAAGTTAAACAAAAAAAAAATGTCGAATAATCCTACAATTTTTAAAGCTGCTAAAATTTGTGCTGTGTTCAGGTTATATTTTTCTGTAAACAATTCCAAATGAAGTTATTATTACGATACCAGGTATTTTGGTAATAGTGCGTATTTCCTGAAATCTTTGGATTCCAGACCTTTTACGCTTGCCTACAGATGTCTTTCTTTTTATGATCATTTGTTTATATATTATTGTTATGAACGTATTCAAAAATATAAAAACATACTTGTGTCCCACTGAAACTCTGATGATACTGCTCAACATGTAATCTTACTTTTTAAAATACATTTGAAATTAAGAAGATATATAATTTTAACTTAATTTTCGTCATCTCTTAATGAATTATAAGTTTTCACTCAATTACTTATACATAAACAAATACCAACACTTTTAACGGGAGAAATGAAGGACTGTTATAAAGCGAAAGTAATGCTTGATTTACTGTTTTCATTTTTTTCTTTCCACAGTAAAGTGGCGCAGTGCAAGCGTGCTAAGCCCAAAACCCAAAGCTCTGAGGATCGAAACCATGCTCTGCTATAATCGTCTTTTGGCACGTAATAGCTAGGTGGCTAAGGCACTCGCCTCGTAGTTTGAGAGTCGCGGTTTCGAATCACCGTAACACCAAACATGCTCGCCGTTTTAGCTGTGTGGATATTATGACGGTCAATTTCACTATTCTTTGGTAAAAGAGTAGCCCAAGAGTTGGCGATAAGTGGTGATTCCTAGCTGTCTTCCCTCTTTTTTTTTTTTCACGGCAAAATTAGGGACGGCTAGTGCAGATAACCATTCTTTAGCTTTCCCCGAAATTCAAAAACAAACAATCACTTTTTTTTGTTTAATAATATTTTGAACTATAATGAATAATTAATTTCTTCAGCCAAGTTACGAACGAACGGTAATCAGTAGTAGCGATTATTTTGTGCTCTAATCTGTCCTCTGCTGGAGAACCACAGCAAAAGTGTTTTCGTGAAATATCTGGGTATCCTAAGGGGCTGGGAGAAAATTTTTACCTTTGTGCAAACTTTTGGGCTGAGACGATTCAATGGCCACCACTTAGAAGTTTGGGCGTCGAGTTACACGACACACATACATAGAATAAATCTTTTTACATAGATATTATGAAAATACCACGTTAAATGAATTTATTTTCCATGAAAACCAGCTGCACAAATGAAAAAAAAATCGTATTTTATTTACTTCGTAATTTCAGAGCTCTGTTTGATGCATACAGTATAATTCATTCTCGCCATAATAGGTGCGGTAGTTGAATAAAAGGGAAGTTTTATCTTTATTATTTTTTCTAAGATGTTATTTTTTGTGTCAGACAAAAATACAGTATGTAAGTTAATAAAAATAAATTTCGTAAAGTGTTTCTGCTATCAAAAGATAGGGTGTGATTTTATAATATCTATACCTTTCTTTCAAAACAATTTACACTTTGGAAGATCATATGGCAAAGTATCTTGGTCAAACTTGTCACATTGAAAATCATGAAAAACACAAAAAAAATCAACAGTTGTCTATATCACTGTTTGTTACGTGCAAGGAGGTATATTTTTACTAAATACCGTCTACATTACTAGAGGTAGAGACGAATTGTTCTTTCCATCCTAAAAAAATGAGCAAAAGACAAATATTTCAAAACTGTCCATATCTCTGTTTGAAACCTCTAAAAAGGTATATTTGTTCCAAATCTCTAGCAACTTAGCCAAAATGTGAATACAATGGCGTAGTTGAATAAAAACAAAAAAACCTTTGCCAGCTCAATCATTTATTTGTCACTGAAAACGAGGAAGTCCAAATTTAGAGGGTGCCAGTTTGGAGGAGCTGTAGCAAAAGCACATCTTTGCCAAATTTCAAGTAAGTTGGTCGAAACAGGGCTGAATGATACACCAAATTTCCAAGGGGGTTATTTTACTTTCTGGCTCGCATTATATGACGAAAAAGAAACATATCACGCATTTTGGAATGAATATGTATGTAAACTGTGAAAAGTATCTTGGCCTAAATCCCTGAAATATGGAGAAGTAACTGTTAGGGTTTTATTGCATCTTCATCCTACTTTACTTTCTAGCATTTGTCAAGTCCACCATTTTTGTTTGTCAATACAAGAGACTTATATGAAAGAGTTTGTATTTAAATTCTGATGCAAATTTGTTAAAGTACGGCCGAGTAATTCACTAATGTCACAGAACCATGTATGTCTGCGACACTTGACACACCTAAAATGATTCAAAATACGCACACCCAACTTTTCTTATTCAATTGTGTTGGACGCATAAACATTTCATATTTTTACTAGATTTCATATTGATTGCAAATCTACATTTTTGGTTCGTTTGACTTTTGACTCTATAAAATCTATATAAAAAACATGAATTAAAAAATAAAAAAATGTATGATTAAATTAGATCATGACATGAAAGTACCAAGTTTTACTTTATCCACTGAAAATTGAAGAAATATCAGTTGATAGAGAAGTGTTTGGAATAAAAAAGAAAGAAGAAGAAGAAATAGTAAATGTGAAAATAATAAAAATAAAATTAAATGAAAAATTTTATTGAAAAGGTTAAGACAGAAGAGACGAGTATACACAGGAAAAATACACAGGGAAAAATAATTTTAAATAATATCATTATTAAAACTTCATTAAAGAATAGATAGATAAAACTGTTATAATCAACATTCATAAAACAATACCTCAAAAACAGAGACAAAAATATAGTTCATCTTAAACGTCTGATTATAGTTAAAAATAAAAAGTGATTTCAAAAATAGTTGATATTTATTAAGTGACTTTTTGAATATTACCAAAAAAACTAGTTATCTGTAATTACACCAAAATTATAGTGAAGCACACTAATTAAAGTGCTGAGGCGTTTTATTCAAATTATCCAAGTTTATATACACAACCAGATTATCTACAGTCCATAGACTAAGATTGTTAAAATCTTTATTTCATGTGAGGAATGAAATACTGAACTGACTCGATACAAATTGTGTTATTTATCTTTATTGTCGTTTTATCATATTACATGGAATTAAAAATTCAAATTAAATCCAGTTATATCTGCGTTATATTAATCGTTAACACAAGCGTGGTTTTATATCATTGATACACATATATTTAAATAAGGTATAAAATATTTGTGTAACTGTGTGTTAGGTTATTGTGTACGAGTGACACAAAAATAAAAACGTACTTCAACATCTGATTATATTTTAATGGGAATTGAGTTGGCTATAAACTGACCTTTTAATATTACTAATAAAACTTATTTACCTGCAATTACTCCAAAACACTAATTAATAGGGTGAAGTATTTTTATTAAAATAATAAAACATGATTTAAAGTACCAGATTAATTACAATCAATAGACCATTTTTTTAGCTTTACACGGTTGATAAGAGAATTGTAAAATTTTACTATTCTTTATCTCAATGTTTTATTACATTACATAAAATTGAAAATTTAAATTAAATCAAAATATAATGTGTGGTCTATGATTTGTTAACGCATGCGTAGTTTTACGTTATTAAGAGAATTGTTTGTTTGTTTTGGAATTTCGCACAAAGCTACTCGAGGGCTATCTGTGCTAGCCGTCCCTAGTTTACCAGTGTAAGACTAGAGGGAAGGCAACTAGTCATCACCACCCACCGCCAACTCTTTGGCTACTCTTTTACCAACGAATAGTGGGATTGACCGTCACATTATAACGCCCCCACGGCTGAAAGGGCGAGAATGTTTGGTGCCACCGGGATTCGAACCCGCGACACTCGGATTACGAGTCGAACGCCTTAACACGCTCGGCCATGCCGGGCCGTGTCTCTGGTCGCCATTGAATTTCCCACTCATAGAGGCATCGCTGTCGTACCCTTGTCCTCGTAGGTAAGCCATGCCAATACCATATTTTGTCAGATTGGTTATGATAACATCAGCCAGGTGTCTGCCTGTCACATCATCAACAGGAATAAATTACAAAAAATCTTCTCTCATTGCAAGAAAGTTGTCATTGGCATGCAAATATCTAACACCCGGCGAAAACTGTTCAATGCCTGAAATATCTGTTGTTTCATCAGCTAATATTGAGAAACACTTTGCAGCATTAACCCTGTTGACCAAAGCCTCAAGAACATGAGTATTACAGGCATTGATGATTTTATTTTGAATTTGAGGACGAGGTTGGTGCCATGGTGCTGCTAGCCGGGAACGGTGCATCCGCTGTTTATTTGTGAAGTTATTTCTTGAAATCCAGGAAATCTGAACATACACTGTCCGTGTTATTTGAATACAGATTGTAGACACTATACATATATTTTGCACTCTCGTGAATGACTCTTATTTTATATGTTGATGACTGGACTGTAGGCCTACATTGCTGGGCCTGATAACTTTAAGTAATATATTATATATATAGGCCAATATAATTATTTATTTATGATTTAAAAAATAAGACAAACACCTCAGTGCGCTATTATGAAATTTACCAAAAATGTGGTCTCAGAATGCATAAATCAGGCTTTTTTTATGTTTTTATTTAAAAACTTCCCGGGAGAGGGCCTTGCCCCGGACCCCTCTAGCATGGCTTCGCGCCTGCGGCGCTTTCATCATGCACTCAGACTAAACCCCCTCCTCCATGGCCATTTTTGGCTACGCCCCTGAGAAGACATCAAAATATTTATGTATTCTGTTATATATAGTAAATTAAAATCACACATGAAAAAGAATACATAAGTTGTAGGCGAAAAAAAAAAAGCTAAAATTCATTATTGACGACAAGATATGATCAAAATCCAGAAAACTATCTAGCAGAACGTAATTTCTATCCACAGAGTTATGAGTGATGCACGCTTCAACTGCATCACTCTGCTAAACATATTACATTGTTTATACCAGAGTGTTCTAAATGATAAAATATTGGAATATTCGACACACATTTCCATACATCTACAGTCCATACAATAAGTGTGGGTAATACAGTAAAATATATTAGATATCTGATTACTAGAAAAAATAAAATGGTGTAATACAATACTATTGTTTCGAAGATATTTTTTGTAAAACTTCATAATAACAGGTGACATCGTTTTTAACATATCACTATGTTAAATTTCTTTAACATTTTTCTCGTCATAAACTGTAGCTATGAACATCTATTCACTAAATCAACAGATTAAAATTAAAATTCTTTCTTTTTAATATTGTACCGTAATATACTGTGGACTAGTTTACTTTTTTATTCTTACAAATGCCTTATAAATCCTCTGGGCGTCAACTACAACTGTGTTTAATACGTGAGTAGTTATTTATTAAATTACTTTTAAATAGCGCTTTATGTTTACCATCAACATTTTACAAGAATTTGTAGAAAAACAATAACTACATACTTTCAAATATTCAGAATAATTGCATTATAAAGAAAGAGTGTGAAATTATTTTTAAGTCACATACTTTTGAAAGATATCTTTGTAGAACACCTTTAGAGCCCTTAGAATGGAATACACTTCCAATTGATGAATTCGCACCAAATGCAAATAAAATAAACGTTGAAAATATTAATTACAAACAACATGACTTAAAGCGTTTAAACCATGAAACCCGATAAGTCTATGATGCTTACACAGCACTACTACAGCGATCATAGAGTGTGCATTAATATCTATTTATTCATCCGACTGAACTGTGTTCATTCACAAATCAAGTCAAAAAACCGCTCAAGACATACCTTGCCGTTTCTACACATGGATTAAACACACAATTAGCTTATTTGTGTTATGAGTTCTGCTATATTGTTTATAATTCTAAATAAGTTTTTCTTGAATTACTAGCGACTGTGCTCAGTAAGAGTCATTGACGTTTATATATATTTTGTTTCTCAAATACACAGAAATCCTTCCATATAACTTTCGTAACATGAGTATTTCCCCCGAAACTTTATCTATGGAGTGAAAACAAATCTAAGGCTTAAAGAGTAGGTTTACAAATACATAACTCATCTAGATGTAAATAATTAAGTTATTGTATTTTTCATAAATACTTTAATAGGAATATAAAATTTACTTCTCACAAAATCACAGAAGTGTATGCAATATATTGAAAAGTTCCTTGAGAAATGTTTTTACTCTTAAGTAACTAGCCCCCCAGAAGCTGAGCGGTATGTCTGCGGACTTACAACGCTAAAAACTGGGTTTCGATACCCGTGGTGGGCAAAGCACAGATAGCCCATTCTGTAGCTTTGTGCTTAATTCAAACAGCAACAACAACTTTATTAACTTAAAGAGTCTGGAAAATATACATAGAACCTAATAACGTTTAACGAAAACATCTTTTTACAAAGTAGCTTAATGATTAGGGGTCTTTAACAGACAGAAAACATAAGAGGTTAAAGCTACTTAAATGAAATTTTCTCATGTTTAATAACTGCGTTATAGTAGTGAACACCATAAGCGGTTATATTCACGAGAGTAATTCCTAAGAAAAGCATATTTCAACAGATAGGTGACATACTAAACAAAAAGCATTATCATATCATTTCTAATTCCTTCAAAAAATTCAAGGTGGCGTTGCACAGACTTAGTATGACGTAGAAAAAGAGAATCTTAAATGAAAATCAATGCTGGAAAGATCCAAGAACTTTAAATAAACATTCATAACTTACATTCTATTATCTATATAGTCAGCACCGTAAGAGAGAACGTTTCATAAAGTTGTGCAATTGTACCACGAGCCCTGGATAAGTTCTTAATATCTTGTTACGTTGAAACACTGTAGAAATAAGTATATTTTAGTGACAAACGATATGTGCTTCTTAAAACTCACTGAACTTCTTGTTTAACAACATTCTACAAACTCTTATTTGGCATTTCGTTTGGCATTCTTAGATCTTGCAAGTATAAAAGTAATTCAGAAGCGGTCCCTTTAGATGTGAGCTTATATAATGATCTAAAATGTTTCTATTGAGATTCTGCCAGAAAAATAATTTTTTACTGTTGCTTTATGATTCAAAATGGCTTACACTATTGACGAATCTACAGAAACGATGCTAGGTTATTGTGTACGTGTGAGTCAAGGCATACAAGACAAGACAAGTATACTTGGTTGTAAAGTGAGGCGTTATAATGTGACGATCAATCCCGCTATTCGTTTATAAAAGAGTAGCCGAAGACTTGGCGGTGGGTGGTGATGACTAACTGCATTCCCTCTAGAAAAAGAAAGTTATCTATTCTATTTGATGATAGGAAAATGGGAGCAAACTTATTATGTGAAACTGGCGAATGGATGTTAAGACTGATTGACGATGTATCCCCAGCACAACGTAGGTCCTACTTTCGCTAACATCTCCAAAACCCTCCATATAACCTGGGATCATTTCAACTGGTGCAATGTTTTTTCATTTTTTCATGTTCGAATATATTTTACGTTATAACAAACTATATACACATGAAATGAAAGAAGGCATGTGAAAACAAAAGACTAAAACACGCAGCAAAGTGAGGATGGAATTAAAAACCTAATTAGTGTTAGTACATCAAAAATTAGTAATATATAATAGATAACGAAGAAAACCCTAGCAGTACTAATTAGTTTGAAATGAATTAAATGACATTGATCAACGAAAAATGAAGTTATGAAAACGAAATGTTAGCAGAGCATGGTTTCGATCCACGGACCTCTGGGTTATGGGCCCAGCACGCTTCCACTGCGCCACTCTGCTGTAAAATTTAATGTTCACTGAACTAACTAAACTAAACTAACGTGGCAGGGGTTCAGTTTAGAGAGAGAGAAATCAGAAGAGTCTCTCTCCAACTGGGGTGTTCAGGAACTTTGTAGTTCCTCTTCGTCCCCTTTCGTGGATTGTTATTAGGATTAAGTGGTGGGTTTTTTTTATTATTATTTTAATACATTAATTTTAATTATTATTTTTGACTTTTTGGGTGGGGAATGTCTCACTAAATGGTCTTTTGGGTGGAGGCAAAGGCAGCAGTGGAAAGAAAGGCCGGGACCTATCTCGAAAAGAAATGTCACTGTAATATTTATATGACTTTTAGGTGTTACTATTCCACATTGTTATTAGATTTACATATTCAAACTTTACATCGTCAACCCCATCTTTGTATGAAAACAGGTATTTTGAAAAGCTGTTTAACAATGAAAAATGATATAATACTTTCGCATCGAACGTATTTCTATGAATTGAATAATATATATATATTCCCTTTGCTCTGACATATATGTCTTTCCTTTGTGTTTTTTCTTTAAGTATACTGTTTTTATTTTGTAACCGTATTATACACTATTTGAACAAAATGTGTTAGCAGTGGAACATTTAAAATAACAATTAATTTTAAAATTTACGTTCAAATATTTTGTTTATTCACAGAAAACGTGTGGTGAAATCCATTTAACTTCCATTAGTAAATAGCCTAACAAGTTGAACATATAAAACACGTTTTACGAGAAAATTTGCTCAACACTATAGGAAAAAAAATAACCTTTTCCCTTCCGGCGCTGTTCTACCTGCTATAACATCAGTATATTCTGATCGTATATGGTACATTGTAATTGTTAAATCTGTTTATTTTTAAATAACCACAAGTAGACTTATACACCTTAGCTACCGCGTTTCGTTACCATTGTGGGTAGACGACAGATATTCTTCAGTAAAAGCAACAATACTTTTACTTCATAAGCATCAAATATTAATAATTATCCCAAGTCTTTCAAGTCTTTTGTTTAAACCCTAAGGAATTCGTAAAAGAAAATAATGTATTAATGATTTGTTAGGGTCAACGATAGTTTTTCGTATTGAATGCATACATAAATATATTTTTATTACTATTAGCTATTTCGAATATATGTTTCATTTCGTACCTTTCTACAGTGTTTCTGTTAGTTGAAGTGTAATACAGCATTACAAATTTAAGTTCAAAACTCAAGTTGTTTGATTATTATCAATAAAAGGAACTTTCGCAGATTTTTACTTCTGATAAAAAAGTTACTGTTTCTTGAGCTCCACATATTAAATCTCAGTAAAATATGTGATTTTTAATATAATAAAGACATGGTTAGTCGTCATTAACCTCTGCACCTCTGATACAACACTCTGGACAAAAACTGATAAAATCGCTACTTTTTTCATATATCGAAAATTATGAACACATTATTATAAAATTATTCAATTCTTAAAGGTATATTTCTAAATTTTATTAAAAAAACGTTCTGCCGCATATGCATGAATATCCATTTTGTAAAGCAATACCTGGATGTTTTTAATATTTACAATTTACACGTGTTTAAATCCACTCTTTTTCCCCAATTATACTTTCTCTTTTAATTGCATGTTCCCATTTTAGTTGAATTTAATTGCTAAAAGAGGCATAAATAACTCTTATATTTCGCCACTTTTTATGTTATATAAAAGTATGTCAAGGATGGAGATTTTATACTAATATTTATTTGATATCGAGTGAAATTAGTTTGTTGATTGTTATGAAGAGAAGTTTCTGAACGATGATAGAATATTTACAAGAAATGTGGTTTTAAGATAAATATTGCAAAAATGCGTTTGATGTAATTAGAAAATAACTGTTATTAATGAAGCTGGGACAAGGATCTATTCTCAGAAGAGAAACATTTTAGGTAAAGGAGATATTGCTTATCATAAACTACGGTCTACTGAAGCTAAAAGACACTTTATTTTTATTTTGTCTGTTTTCAAACTAGTGGCACAATGATAGGTCTGCGGACTTACAACGCCCGTGGAGGGCAGAGTAAACATAGCCCTCTGCGTAGCTTTGTGTTTAACTACAAATAAATTTAGTAGGCTCTAAATTGTCATTGTTTTTTTATGGGATTCTGTATTACAGTATAACATGAACACAGTAAACCAATGCATACAAGGTGGATTTCAATACTTTTACAAAAGATCCTGAGACTTGTTACCTACTGGTGTATAAATGCTTGAGTTTCTTGGCAACAAAACGTACACGGTAACTTGAATGAAAATCGTGAATAACGATGTGACATACGAAACTAAATGCTGCACAACACTTACATGAAATTCAAGAAGAGTACATTTTGGTTAAAAGTAGATTTTCTATCGCGTAAAACGTGTATAGCATACAGAGTTAAAGATTGTTTGAAACCTTCAAATTACAAAAAAGTATACTTCGTAACAATAAACACTCGGATAAAGTTCACTCACTAGGCTCTGTTTGTCTGTTTGAGCTCAAAGTAAGCTTAAGTTCATTGTGTCAGTCACATGAATTTTATCTTCATTAACCCTCGAGCTCACTGGTGAGCCACGCACGCTTGAACGAATAGTTTAGGTAACTTGACATTCTGAAGACACTGGGAACAGCTCATTTATATACAAATCACATTACTTTAAAATATTCAATAAATAACATGTTATTTACTGTGAATACTTTAGAAAACGAGGGTTATTATTAGACAAAACGGTAATTTAGCAAAGAAAAAAATCATAAAGGTAAACAGTAATCAGCCCATGTTTATAACCTAATGATTTTCGCTTTTATATATTATAAAACACGGTTTATTTTTTACCTCTTTCATACTGATATCGAGCTGTATCTTCATATTACCTATCTTATACTGGTATACAGCCAGCCCTGGATTAACCTGAAGTTCCGAGAAACTACTAAACTATGTATTCGAGGGTAATAAGTCATTGATTTGCAAAAGATTACTGTAAAGAGCAGTACAAAATGTTGGTAAAACTTCAGATAAAAGATGATCGTATGTTATCATCTTTGACCTTGGGAGATAAAGTATATTTTTTAACCATTTCTTCTGTTGTAGCTATTTATAAGAAATTATAGGCAGTGAAACTGTTTTCTTTTACCTCTAATTACTTTATTCAGTCTCATCAACAGAAAAATAAGAGTATAATACCACAGAAACATAAGTGAAACAAAATGGTGACAGATGAGTACAGAGACGTACTTCATAAAACGCTGCAAACGATAGCATAAAATAGAAATCACGACACCAAAAAGTATGATTTTCTTTTGAAAACTTGAAATGTCCTACAAAGCACATGAAAGAATCAGGAGCAATGTATCTTGTTCTCTTTTTATTAAAACAGCTTTAACAATTATTTATGTTTTTCAGACATTGTTATTTTTATTCATTTTAATCAAAATATTTAGTAGATAATGATTTTTTTTCTTTTGCAAAAAGTCACAATTAATATGGTTACTTCATTAAAACAGCTCAGCATAATGAAAGTAATTTTCATCCTAGTAACGCCACGAAATTTTCAAGTTTACTATAAAAATAATTTGAAGTAAACAAAAATGGAGTGAATTATAATGTAGAAAAAGAGAAAAAATGAAAGGATTGTTCTTTGGGAATTAAGGACAACGCTACACAATGGGCTATCTGTGTTCTGCCCACCATGGGTATCGAAACCACGTTAATAGCGTTGTAAATTTGCAGACATACCGCTGAGCCACTGGAGGGAGAAATGAAATGATAAGGGTAAGATATATTAAAATGAGCTGTTGAATTAGACAGAATTACACCTTCTGGAATGTATGAAATGAAGTTTAGAAATTTAAATATTGCGCTTGTTACTCTGAAAAAGTAATGTAACTTTATTGATGAACATTAAATATTAAATAAGATAAAATACTATTAAAGGCATATCCAGTGGAATGTTAAGCAATAATCCTAACAGAAAAGGCCGGGCATGGCTAAGTGTGTTAAGGCGTTCCACTCGTAATCCGAGGGTCGCTGGTTCGAATCCTGGTCCCACTAAACATGCTCGCTTTCCCAGCCGTGAGGGCGTTATAATGTGACGGTCAATCCCACTGTTCGTTGGTAAAATAGTACCCAAGATTTGGCGGTGGGCGGTGATGACTAGCTGCCTTCTCTCTAATCTTACACTGCTAAATTAGAGATGGCTATCGCAGATAGCTCTCGAGAAGCTTTGCGCAAAATTAATAAAAAAAACCAACAGAAAAATGCAAGAAACATTTGTGTATTGTATGTTTAGCGTAAAGTTTCATATGGGACTATCTGTGCTCTACCCGCCATGGGTATCGAAACCCAGTTTTTAGCGTTGTATGTCTGTGGAGACACTGCTATACCACCGAGAGATAGCAAGAAACGACAAAAGGATTTGATGAAATGAAAAACATATGTTAAAACTGAAGAAAGAATGAATAAAAATATACAGAAAAATACAGTGGAAAAGGAAATATAAATATTGTCATTATTATTAGTGCATTAAATAATACAGGAAATAAAAGAAATATACCAAAGTTAAATGAAGTGGGAAGAGAACAGAATTAATGCGAGAATTAAAATGCGGCAGATAAGAAAAAGGGAAGCATAATAGCATTAAAGAAAGAAAAACAATGTGTAAATACTTCAAGGATTAATGTTTCCTCTGCGCCATTTTGCTATGAGAAACACCTGCCACTGTGACATTTACATGAGTTTTAGGTGTTACTTTCAAGATTACCATTAGAATTATATATTTAAATTATACATTGTCAATGATATCTTAGAATTAAACAGGTATTTTGAAGAGCTATTTAAACAATTAAAAATAGTATAATACATTCGCATCCAACGTCTTTCTATGAATTGAATAATATATATATATGTGTAAATACTTCAAGGATTAACAACGTACAATAGTACACATTTAGACTTGAGACGATGATTGAAAGAATGGTGGAATAGAGGAAAATAGTGTGAAAACTCTGGTTATAAAAAAAATTATTAATAATAAAAGTGTACGGTAAATTACAAAAAATAGTTATAGTGTTTTTGAATATGCGAAAATAAAATAAGTGATATAAAGAATTTAAATAAAACATATTTCTACGAAAATTTGGAAAATCCTTTCCGATGAAATATAGAACAAATTAGGGAATAAATATTTTGTATAATTATTATTATCATTATTAAAGGTAAACTTCCTCTAATTTGTCACTATAATGTCCAAGTTTAAACAACCATGGCCTTAATAGAATTATAAAGGCTCAGACAGAGTTTCTATTTCTTCATCGAGATACAACCTAAGTCTTCAAACGTATAGAATGTTTGAAGTTAAACAAAAAAAAATTTCGTATGATCCTACAATTTTAAAGCTGCTAAAATTTGTGTTTATATATTATTGTTGTGAACGTATTCAAAAAATAAAAACATACTTGTGTCCCACTGAAACTCTGATGATACTGCTCAACATATAATTTTACTTTTTAAAATACACTTGAAATTTAGAAGATATATAATTTTAACTTAATTTTCGTTCTCTTAACTCAGTTACTTATACATAAACAAATACCAACACTTTTAACAGGAGGCATGAAGGGCTGTTATAAAGCGAAAGTAATGCTTGATTTACTGTTTTCACTTTTATTTCCCACAGTAAAGTGGAGCAGTGGAAGCGTGCTAAACCCAAAAAAGCCAAAGCTCTCTCTGGATCGAGGCCATGCTCTGAAAAAATCGCCTTTTGGCCCGTTATAGCCAGATGGCTAAGGCACTCGCCTCGTAGTTTGAGAGTCGCGGGTTCAAATCACCGTAACACCAAATATGCTCGCCATTTTAGCTGTGTGGATATTATAATGTGACGGTGAGTTTCACTATTCTTTGGTAAAAGAGTAGCCCAAGAGTTGGCGATAAGTGGTGAGCCTAGCTGTCATCCCTCTTGTCTTTCACGGCAAAATTAGGGACGGCTAGTGCAGATAGCTATTCTGTAGCTTTCCCCGAAATTCAAAAACAAACAATCACACAATTTTGTTTAATAATATTTTGCACTATAATCAATATTTAATTTCTTCAGCCAAGTTACGAACGAACAGTAATCAGTGGTAGCGCTTATTTCGTGCTCTAATCTGAAACAGTGCCAGATTTTTGGTCCGCTGCTGGAGATGCACAGCAAAAGTGTTTTCGTGAAATATCTGGGTATCCTGAGGGGCTGGGAGAAAAGTTTTACCTTTGCGCAAACTTTTGGGTTGAGACGATTCATTGGCTACGACTTAGAAATTAGGGCACTGAGTTACACGACACACATATATAGAATGAATCGTTTTACATAAATATTATGAAAATACCACGTTAAATAAATTAATTTTCCATGTAAACCAGCTGCACAAATTAAAAAAAAAAAATTCGTATCTTATTTACTTCGTAATTTCAGAGCTCTGTTTGATGCATACAGTATAATTCATTCTCGGCATTATAGGTGTGGTAGTTGAATAAAAGGGAAGTTTTATCTTTATTATTTTTTCTAAGAGGTTAGTTTTGGTGTTAGACAAAAATACAGTATGTAATTTAATCAAAATAAATTTCGTAAAGTGTTTCTGCTATCAAAAGATAGGGTGTCATTTTATAATATCTGTACCTTTCTTTCAAAACATTTTACACTTTGGAAGATCATATGACAAAGTTTCTTGGTCAAACTTGTCACAATGAAAATAATGAAGAACACAAAAAAATCGACAGTTGTCTATATCACTGTTTGTTACGTGCAAGGAGGTATATTTTTACTAAATACCGTATACATTACTAGAGGTAGAGATGAATTGTTCTTTCCATCCTAAAAAATTGAGCAAAAGACGAATATTTCAAAACTGTCCATATCTCTGTTTGAAACCTGTAAAAAGGTATATTTGTACCAAATCTCTGGTAACTTAGCCAAAATATGAATACAATGGCGTAGTTGTAAAAAAAAAAAAAAAACCTTTGCCATCTCAATCACCCATTTGTCACTGAAAACGAGGAAGTCCAAATTTAAAGGGTGCCAGTTTGGAGGAGCTGTAGAAACGTACCTCTTTGCCAAATTACAAGTTAGTTGGTCGAAAGAGGTCTGAATGATACACCAAATCTCCAAGGGGGTTATTTTACTTTCTGGCTCGCATAATATGACCTAAAATGGACATACCACGCATTTTGGAATGTAAATGTATGTGAACTGTGAAGAAGTATCTTGACCTAAATCCCTGAAATATGGAGAAGTAACTGTTAAGATTTTGATGCATCTTCATCCTATTTTACTTTTTAACAATTATCAAGTCCATCACTTTTGTTTGTCAATACACGAGACTTATATGAAAAAGTTTTTATTTAAATTCTCATGTAAATTTGTTAAAGTACGGCCGAGTAATGAGTAATGCCACAGGACCATATATGTCTGCGACACTTGACACACCTGAAATAATTCAAAATACGCACACCCAACCTTTTTTATTTAATTGTGTTGGACGCATGAACATTTCATATTTCTACTATATTTCATATTGATTGCTGCAAATAGGACCACGTAGAAAGGCAAATCTACATTTTTGGTTAGTTTGACTTTTGACTCTACAAAATCTATATAAAAAACATGAATAAAAAAATAAAAAATGTATGATTAAATTAGATCATGACATGATAGTACCAAGTTTTACTTTATCCACTGAAAATTGAAGGAATGGCAGTTGATAGAGAAGCGTTTGGAATAAAAAAGAAAGACAGAAGATGAAGAAATAGAAGAAAAAGAAATAATGAATGTGAAAATAATAAAAATAAAATTAAATGAAAACTTTTTTTTGAAAATGTTAAGACAGAAGAGACGAGTATACACAGGAAAAATACACAGGGAAAAATAATTTTAAATAATATCATTATTAAAACTTCGTTAAAGAATAAATAGATAAAACAATTATAATCAACATTCATAAAAAAATACCTCAAAAACAGAGACAAGGATAATGACAAAGATATAGCTCATGTTAAAAGTACAAAGTTATTTCAAAAATAGTTGATATTTATTAAGTGACTTTTTTGAATATTACCAAAAAACCTAGTTACCTGTAATTACACCAAAATTATAATCAGGCACACTTATTAAAGCTCTGTGGCGTTTTATTAAAATTATCCAAATTTATTTAAACAACCAGATTATCTACAATCCATAGACTAAGATTATTAAAATCGTTATTTCATTAAAGGAATGAAATACTAAACTTACTCTACACAAATTGTGTTATTTATCTATATTGTTGTTTTATCACATTACATGGAATTAAAAATTCAAATTAAGTCCAGTTATATCTGCGTTATATTATTCGTTTAAATAAGATATAAAATGTTTGTGTAACTGTAGGTTAGGTTATTGTGTACGTGTGACTCAAAAACAAAGACGTTCTTCAACATCAAAATATTTTAATGTGAATTGAATTGGTTATAAACTGACCTTTTAATATTACTAATAAAACGTATTTACCTGCAATTACTCCAAAACGCTAATTAATAGGGTGAATAATTTTTATTAAAATAATAGACATTATTTAAAGTAACATTAAGTACAATCAATAGACTATTTTTGTTTAGCTTTACACGGTTGAGAAGAGAAATGGAAAATTTTACTATTCGTTATCTCAATGTTTTATTACATTACATAAAATTGAAAATTTATATTAAATTAAAATATAATGTGTGGTCTATGATTTTTTAACGCATGC
This sequence comes from Tachypleus tridentatus, assembly GCF_004210375.1. NCBI lineage: Eukaryota > Metazoa > Arthropoda > Merostomata > Xiphosura > Limulidae > Tachypleus > Tachypleus tridentatus. Next base: position 41,085,364 of record NC_134825.1, on the reverse strand, counting down.
GTAGTTTTACGTTATTAAGAGAATATATGTAAAGAAGACAAAAATATTTGGGTATTCTGTTATATATAGTAAATTAAAATCACACAAGAGAAAGAAAACATATGTTGTAAGGAAAAAGAAAATTGCTAAAGATGTATTAATGACGTTAAAAATTATCAAAATCCAGAAATCTGTCTAGCAGAACGTAATTTCTATCCACAGAGTTATGAGTACAGCACGCTACAACTGCATCACTCTGCTAAATATATTACATTGTTTATACCAGAGTGTTTTAAATGATACAATATCGGAATATTCGGCACACATTTCCATACATCTACAGTCCATACAATAAGTGTGGGTAAAACAGTAAAATATATTAGATATCTGATTACTAAAAAAACACGAATGGTGAAATAAAATACTATTATTTCGAAGATATTTTTTGTAGAAGTTCATAATAACAGGTGACGTCGTTTTCAACATATCACTTTGTTAAATTTCTTTTTTTTTCATTATAAACTGTAGCTCTGAACTTCTATTCACTAAATCAACAGATTAAAATTAATTTTTTTTCTTTTTATATTGTACCGTTGCATACTGTGGACTAGTTTACTTTTTTATTCTCACAAATGCCTTATACGTCCTCTGGGCGTCAACTGCAACTGCGGTTAACTGTGGTGAGTAGTTATTTATTATCTTACTTTTAAATAACGCTTTATGTTTAGCATCAAATTCTACAAGAATTTGTAGAAAAACAATAACTACATACTTTCAAATATTCAGAATAATTGCATTATAAAGAAAGAGTGTGAAATTATTTTTAAGTCACATACTTTGGAAAGATATCTTTGTAGAACACCTTTAGAGCCCTTAGAATGGAATACACTTCCAACTGATGAATTCGCACCAAATGCAAAAAAAATAAACGTTGAAAATATTAATTACAAACAACATGACTTAAAGAGTTTAAACCATGAAACCCAATAAGTCTATGATGTTTTCACAGCACTACTACAGCGATCATAGAGTGTGTATTAATATCTATTTATTCATCCGACTGAACCGTGTTCATTCACAACTTCATTCACAAGGTTTACAACTACATAACTCATCTACATGGATATAATTAAGTTGTTGTGTTTTTCTTAAGTACTTTAATAGGAATGTAAAATTCCTTGAGAAATATATATACTCTTTATTAACTGAAGAGTCTGGAAACTGAACTTTTTTTTGTGCAGTATTTTAACACTTAGTCAAAAGTTTACTCCAGAAAATCAGCTTTGCGAGCAATAACATATTTTCAAAAGAAACAGAGAACCTAATAACATTAAACGAAAACATCTTTAGACTAAATAGCTTACAAAAAGGCGTCTATAACAGATCGAAAACATGTGAAATTAAACTTACTTAACTGAAATTTTTTCACGTTTAACCACATCACAGTAGTGAACACTATGAGCGGTCATATTCACGTTACTAACTTCTAAAAAAGGAACTCTTATTTATACAGATAGGTGGCACACTAAACAAAAACATTCTCATATCAGTTCTAATATTTTCCAAAAATTAAAAGTAGCGTTGCACAGACTAGTAATAACGCTGAAAAAGAGAATCTTAGCTGGAAAGATCGAAGAACGTTAAACAAATATTCATAACTTACATTCTGTTATCTATATAATCTGCACAGTAGGAGTGAATGTTTCATAAAGTTGTATAATTGTACCATGAGCGCTGAACTAGTTCTCAATATTTTGTACATTGAAGCACTAAAGAAATAGGTATATTTTACTAACAAACGACATGAGCTTCTTAAAACGCATTGAATTTGAAAAAAACTTGGACAAATACTTATCTGACATTCCGCTAGGCATTCTCTGACCTTACAACTATGAAAGTAATTCAGATGCAGTCACATTCGTTGTAAGCTTATATTATGATCTAAAATGATTAAAATGATGTACATGCAACTTTTTTAATCAGTAATATTTAAACTCGCACATTTCATAAACAACTGACACCATTCATTTATTGATATTCTGCAAGAAATTGCACTTTTCTGTTGTTGCTTTAGGATAGGAGGCCCAGAAGGTCCAGATAGTTTAAGTCGTTCGACTCGTAATCTATGAATCGCGGATAAAAATTCTGGTCGCACTAAACATGCTCGTCCTATCAGCCGTGGAGGCGTTATAATGTGACAGTCAATCCCGCTATTTGTTGGTAAAAGAATAGCCGAAGACTTGGCGGTGGGTGGTGGTGAATAACTGCTTTCCCTCTAGTCTCACACTGTTCAATTAGGGACGGTTAGTGCAGATAGTCCTCGTGTAGCTTTCCGCGAAAAAAAAAAAACAAACAGCTTTAGGAAAGAAAACGACTCACTCTACTGACGAATCTGTAGTAACGACGCTAGGTAATTCTGTACATGTGAGATAAGAACAATACTTTACCATCTGATTATAGTTAAATGTTAACTTAATTGTTTGTAAGGTGAACATTTTAATATTAATGGCAATTACTCAAAAATAATAAACAGGTATTTAAAGCACTAGAGTGAAGTATTTTATTAAAATAAACCAATATTATTTACAGAACCAGATTATTTACAATCAATGGACCATTTTTGTTTAACTTTACTTGGTTAAAGAAAAGGAAAGGAAAATTTTACTCTATTCAAACGATATTCTTTATCTCTGTGCTGCATGATTTATTAACGCATGCGTAGTTTTACGTCATTTATGGAAAATATTTATGGAAGACATAAAAATATATATGCAACTGTCTGTTACATATGATAAAATGGAATCCCACAATAGAATGAAAACAGCAATTGTAAGTTGAAGAATCACGTGAGAATATTATACAGGTCTTTTAGAGACAGTAAAGATATAGGAAAAGAGAAATGGTTAAAGTATTTGAAATATCAAAATAAATCTTAAACAAGACGAAAAGAGAAGGAAGCAAAAAATGATATTCACATTTGACGAAGAAGAAAGTAATGTATTCTATTTGATTATAGGAAAGTGGGAACAAACTTATCACGTGAAACTGGCGAATGGATGTTAAGACTAATAGACGATGTATCCCCATCGCAATATGACTTCTACTTCCGTTATTTCCTCCAAAACTATAGGATACATTCTATGCCATATATTCTGGGATCATTTCAATTAGCGCAGTGTTTTTCAATTTTTATTTATCTTGCGGTTTGTTTATAACAAACTATATACATATAAAATGAAGGAAGTCGTGTAAAAATAAAATACTAAAACTAAATCTAACTAGTGTAATTATACGTACAGCAAAAAATAGAAATATATAATAGATAACAAAAAAATTTTCGCAATACTTCATAGTTTAAAGTACATCAAATAACTTTCATGAACAAGAAAGGAATTTGCAAAATCGTAATGCTAGCAGTGTGTGGTTTCGATCCACTGACCTGTGGGACCAATACGCTTCCACTGCGCCACTGTGCTATGAAATGCGACTCTTACTGTAATATCTATATGATTTTTAGGTGATATATCAGGATTTATATTAGATTCATATATTTAAACTATACATCGTCAACGGTATCTTAGTATGTAAACAGGTGTTTTGAAAAGCTATTTAAACGATGAAAAATAATATAATACTTTCGCATCAAACGTATTTCTATGAATTGAATAATATATATAGACATATACCCTTTTTCAGACATGTGTCTTTCTTTTAGGTCTTTCTTTCAAACATTCTGTTTTCATTTAGTATCAGTATTATACACTATTTGAACAAACTGTGTTTGTAGTGGAACATTTAAAATAACCATCAATTTTAAAATTTATGTTCAAATGTTTTGTTCATTCACATGAAAAGTGTCGTGAAATCTATTTAACTTCCGTTAGTAAATAATCAAACAAGTTCTACATACAGGTCACAAAACACGTTTTACGAGAAACATTTTCTCAACATCGAAGAAAAAAAATCACTTTCCTTCCGGCGCTCTTCTACCTGCTGTAACATCAGTATATTGTGATCATACTAAGTTCGTGTTCAAATTGTTTAATCTGTTTCTTTTTCAATTACTACAAGTCATGGTTAAATGTACAATATTCAAATAAAAATACTTACGTTTTTTAAAAAGAAACCCATTGGTTCTGTCACTACTAACAGCTGCATGTATAAAGTCGATTGTTACTTTTACTTAGGGCACAATGGTGGACAGTATAACACTACAAGGAAGACAGCTAGTCATAACCACCCTCCGTCAACTCTTGGGCTACTTTTCTTCCAACAAATAGTGGGATTGACTGCACTATTATAACGCCACCACGGCTGAAAGGACGAGTATGTTTGGTATGACGGGGATTCGAACCCGCGACCCTTAGATTACTTAACTGTCTGGCCATGTCAGGTAGGACTGCGGTCTTATACACCTTAGCTACCGCGTTTCGTTTCCTTTGTGGGCAGACGCCAGATATCCCTTCATAAAAACAACAATACTTTTACTTCATAAGTACAAAAATATTAATAATTATGACGAGTATTTAAAGTTTTTTTGTGAAGCAAAAAGGGATTCTTAGAAGAAAACAATGTGTTAATGATATGTTAGGGTCAAGGATAGTTCATCGTATAAAGTATATACATAAATATAGTTTTATTACTATTAGCTATTTCGAATATATGTTTTATTTTATATCTTTCTTCAAAGTTTGTGTTAGTTGAAATATACTCTAGCGTTACAAATTTAAGTTTAAAACTCAAGTTGCTTGATAATTTCAACAAAAGGAACTTTCTCAGATTTTTGCCTCTAACCAAAAAAGTTACTGTTTCTTTAGCTTCACATATTAAATCTCAGTAAAATATGTGATATTTAACATAATAAAGACATGGTTAGTCGTCATAACCTCTGCACTTCTGATACCACACTCTGAACAAAAACTGATAAAATCACTACTTTTTTCATATATCGGAAAATATAAACACATCATTATAAAATTATTTAATTCTTAAAGGTATATTTCTAAATTTTATTAAAAAAACGTTCTGCCGCATATGCATGAATGTCCATTTTGTAAAGCAATACCTGGATGTTTTTAATATTTACAATTAATAATAACCTCACTTTTTTAATCAGTGCACTTCAAGAAAAATTATTCTGTAAACGGTTCAGTAAAACCAAAATGATTCGTATTCCATAATAAATCAGTTAGGTGTTAGGAGGAACTTTCTTAAAAATACTTTGTCATGAGGGAAATGTCACATTGTAATCTAAATATTTGTATAATTACATAATATTGAATGATAAAGAACATACATAAACGTCATTATTCCTCTTTACTTAATTAGATAAAATCATACTTTGTATTAAGATTAATGACTTTTTTATTGACGCGTTTTTTTAATTGTTGAAAAGCAAATAACAGATTCTTATTAGTATGTTTAGAATAAAGCTTACGTGATCTCTGATATTTAAGTCATGGATTTAAAATTCACTACTTAGTTTAGGATGTGTTGACAAAAAACTGATTTTCTATGAAATTAAAAGTCACTGATTGAACCTTAGGTCTCTATCATTACTATTTTAAACAGATTCACAGTTGTATAATTCAGTTATCCGTGAATATAAAAAAAAACTAAACTTGATTCTTACATTGCCTTCTGAAAGTTGATGTGATTTACTTTTCAATATGTAATCTGGCAGCCACAATTATTTGGAATGCCAGAATTGTTAATCATAATTATAAAAATCAAGTGTTTGTTGGTTAGTCACGTTCGATTTCTCCGAATTTCGTAAGTTACACGTGTTCAGTTACACTCTTTTCCCCAATTATACTTTCTCTTTTAATTGCATGTTCCCATTTTAGTTGAATTTAATTGCTAAAAGAGACGTAAATAACTCTTATAGTTTGCCACTTTTTATGTTATATAAAAGTATGTCAAGGATTGAGATTTTATACTAAAATTTATTTAATATCGAGTGAAATTAATTTTTTGATTGTTATGAAGAGAAGCTTGTGAACAATGATAGAATATTTACAAAAAATGTGGTTTTGAGATAAATATTGCAAAAATACGTTTGATGTAATTAAAAAATATCTGTGGTCAATGAAGCTGGGACAAGGATCTATTCTAAGAAGAGAAACATTTTAGTGTTGCAAATGCATACTGGATAATTCAAATGTTGTGCCCCTAGTGGACTTTTAATGCCCGTGGGCAGAGTACAGTTCAGCTTTCTGCGTAGCTTTGAGTTTAAGTACAAACAAATTTAGTAGGCTTTAATTTATCGTTATTTTTGATGGGCTTCAATACAAGTGTCTAACATGTACGCACTAAGCCAGTCCATAGGAGATAGATTTGCGTACCTTTACAAAAGATCCTGAGAATTGTTACCCACTGGTCTATGAATGCTTGAGTTTCTTAGCAACAAAACGTACACGGTAACTTTAGTGAAAATCGTGAATAACGATGTGACATACGAAATTAAATGATGCACAACACTTACATGAAATTCAAGAAGAGTACATTTAGGTTAAAAGTAGATTTTCTATCACGTAAAACGTGTACAGCATACAGTGTTAAAGATTGTTTGAAACCTTCAAATTACAAAAAGTATACTTCGTAACAAAAAACACTCGGATAAAGTTCACTCACTAGGCTCTGTTTGTCTGTTTGAGCTCAAAGTAAGCTTAAGTTGATTGTGTCAGTCACATGAATTTTATCTTCATTAACCCTCGAGCTCACTGGTGAGCCACGCACGCTTGAACGAATAGTTTAGGTAACTTAGCATTCTGAAGACACTGGTAACAGCTCATTTATATACAGCCCACATTACTCTAAAGTATTCAATAAATTACATATTACATACTATGAATACTCTAGAAAACGAGGTTTATAATAAGACAAAACGGCAATTTAGCAAAGAAAGAAACCATAACGTAAACAGTAATCAGCCCGTGTTTATAACCTCATGATTTTCTTTTTTTATATATTGGAAAACACACTTAATTTACTACCTCTTTCATACTGATATTAAACTGTATCTTCTATATAACCTACCTTAGCCAGCCCTGGATTAACCATTAAGCAAAATAAGTACGTGCTCAGGGCAACAAGAGAAGGGTGACACCGCAAAGATTTTCCCCTAACTATCATGCTCTTAACTCTTTTCCTGACACCCTAAACTTAACTCAATTTTTTCCTTATCTATCGTGTTAGGCTTTACTCTGTTTAATTAAAAAAAGTTTTCTTTGGCTCGGTGAGCGACTGAAGTTTCGAGAAACTACTAAACTATGTGTCTGAAGTTAGAAGTCATTGATTTTCGAAATATTATTGTGAAAAGCAGTACAAAATGCTAGTAAAACTTCAGATAAAAGATAGTCGTATGCTTTCATCTCTGACCTAGAAGGTAAAATATTTTTCTCATTCCTTCTATTGTAGTTCTTTATAAGAAATTATAGACAGTGAAATTATTTTCTTTTACCTCTAATTACTTTATTCAGTCACATCAACAGAAAAATAATAGAGTAATAGCACAAAAACATAAGTAAAACAAAATGGTGACAGATGAGTACAGAGACGTGGCTAGTTTTATGTTTTTTTGAATTTCTGCTTTCTTTGGTATATTAGAGTTATTGTCTCTTTTGTTTTAGTTTTATTGGCTTCAGTATTGCATTATTTATGTGTGATTCGAAACAAAAATAGTTCTTCATTGAATGAAACGATTGTAAATTCATGATACGCTGCAAACGATACAACAAAATAGAAATCTTGACACCAGAAAATATGATTTTGTTTTGAAAACGTGAAATGTTATACAAAGCACATGCAAGAAGCAGCAGCAATGTATTCGGTTCTCTTTTGATTAAAACAGCTTCAGTAATTTTTTTATGTTTTTCAAACATTGTTATTTTTATTGATTTTAATCAAAATATTTTGTAAGTAATTAATTTTTTTTCTTTTGCACAAAGTGACGATTAATATGGTGATTTCATTAAATCACCTCAGCATAATGAAAGTATTTTTCATCCCAGTATCGCCACAAAATTCGCAAGTTTACTATAAATATAATTTATATTTATTCGGCACACATTTCCATACATCTACAGTCCATACAATAAGTGTGGGTAAAACAGTAAAATATAATAGATATCTGATTACTAAAAAACACGAATGGTGAAATAAAATACTATTATTTCGAAGATATTTTTTGTAGAAGTTCATTATAACAGGTGACATCGTTTTCAACATATCACTTTGTTAAATTTCTTTTTTTTTCATCATAAGCTGTAGCTCTGAACTTCTATTCACTAAATCAACAGATTAAAATTATTTTTTTTTATTTTGTACCGTAACATACTGTGGACTAGTTTACTTTTTTATTCTCACAAATGCCTTATACGTCCTCTGGGCGTCGTAGTTATTTATTATCTTACTTTTAATTAACGCTTTATGTTTAGCATCAACATTCTACAAGAATTTGTAGAAAAACAATAACTACATACTTTCAAATATTCAGAATAATTGCATTATAAAGAAAGAGTGTGAAATTATTTTTTAAGTCACATACTTTTGAAAGATATCTTTGTAGAACACCTTTAGAGCCCTTAGAATGGAATACACTTCCAACTGATGAATTCGCACCAAATGCAAATAAAATAAACGTTGAAAATATTAATTACAAACAACATGACTTAAAGCGTTTAAACCATGAAACCCGATAAGTCTATGATGTTTTCACAGCACTACTACAGCGATCATAGAGTGTGTATTAATATCTATTTATTCATCCGACTGAACCGTGTTCATTCACAAATCAAGTCAAAGAACCGCTCAAGACATACGTTGCCGTTTCTACACATGGATTAAACACACAATTAGCTTATTTGTGTTATGAGTTCTGCTATATTGTTTATAATTCGAGAAAAGTTTTTCTTGAATTACTAGCGACTGTGCTCAGTAAGTGTCATTGACGTTTATATATATTTTGTTTCTCAAATACACAGAAATCCTTCCATATAACTTTCGTAACATGAGTATTTCCCCCGAAACTTTATCTAAGGAGTGAAAACAAATCTAAGGCTTAAAGAGTAGGTTTACAAATACATAACTCATCTAGATGTAAATAATTAAGTTATTGTATTTTTCATAAGTAGTTTAATAGGAATGTAAAATTTACTTCTCACAAAATCACAGAAGTGTATGCAATATATTGAAAAGTTCCTTGAGAAATGTTTTTACTCTTGAGTAACTGGCCCCCCAGAAGATGAGCGGTGTGTCTGCGTATTTACAATGTTAAAAACTGGGTTTCGATACCCGTGGTGGGCAAAGCACAGATAGCCCGTTCTGTAGCTTTGTGCTTAATTCAAACAACAACAACAACTTTATTAACTTAAAGAGTCTGGAAAATGTACATAGAACCTAATAACGTTAAACGAAAACATCTTTTGACAAAGTAGCTTAATGATTAGGCGTCTCTAACAGGCAGAAAACATAAGAGGTTAAAGCTACTTAAATGAAATTTTCTCATGTTTAACGGCGTTAAAGTAGTGAACACCATAAGCGGACATATTCACGAGAGTAATTTCTAAAAAAAAGCATATTTCTACGGATAGGTGACATACTGAACAAAAAGCATTATCATGTCATTTCTAATTCCTTCCAAAAATTCAAGGTAGCGTTGCACAGACTTGTTATGACGTAGAAAAAGAGAATCTTAAATGAAAATCAATGCTGGAAAGATCCAAGAAATATAAATAAACATTCATAACTTACATTCTATTATCTCTATAGTCAGCACCGTAAGAGAGAACGTTTCATGAGGTTGTGGAATTGTACCACGAGCCCTGGACAAGTTCTTAATATCTTGTTACGTTGAAACACTGTAGAAATAGGTATATTTTAGTCACAAACGATATGTGTTTCTTAAAACTCACTGAAATTCTTGTTTAACAACATTCTACAAACTCTTATTTGGCATTTCGCTTGGCATTCTTAGACCTTGCAAGTATAAAAGTAATTCAGAAGCGGTCCCTTTAGATGTGAGCTTATATAATGATCTGAAATGTTTCTATTGAGATTCTGCCAGAAAAAGAAATTTTTTACTGTTGCTTTATGATTCAAAATGGCTTACACTATTGACGAATCTACAGAAACGATGCTAGGTTATTGTGTACGTGTGAGACAAGACATACAAGACAAGACAAGACAAGTATACTTGGTTGTAAAGTGAGGCGTTATAATGTGACGATCAATCCCGCTATTCGTTGATAAAAGAGTAGCCGAAGTCTTGGCGGTGGGTGGTGATGACTAACTGCATTCCTTCTGGAGGAAGAAAGTAATCTATTCGATTTTATGATAGGAAAATGGGAGCAAACTTATTTTGTGAAACTGGCGAATGGATGTTAAGACTGATTGACGATGTATCCCCAGCACAACGTAGGTCCTACTTTCGCTAACATCTCCAAAACCCTCCAAAGAAGCTGGAATCATTTCAGCTTGTGCAATGTATTTTCGTTTTTTTATGTTCTAATATGTTTTACGTTATAACAAGCTATATACACATGAAATGAAGGAAGGCATGTGAAAAGAAAAGACTAAAACACGCAGCAAACTAACGATGGAATACAAAAACCTAATTAGTGTAAGTACATCAAAAACTATTAATATATCATAGATTACAAAGAAGCTCCTAGCAGTACTTATTAGTTTGAAATGAATTAAATGACATTGATCACCGAAAAATGAAGTTATGGAAACGTAATGTTAGCAGAGGGTGGTTTCGATCCACGGACCTCTGGGTTATGGGCCCAGCACGCTTCTACTGCGCCACTCTGCTATGAAATTAACGTCTCACAGTAATATTTATATGACATTTAGGTGCTACTATTCCTCATTGTTATCAGATTTACATATTCAAACTTTACTTCGTCAACCCCATCTTTGTATGTAAACACGTATTTTGAAAAGCTGTTTAAACAATGAAAAATGATATAATACTTTCGCATCGAACGTATTTCTATGAATTGAATAATATATATATATTCCCTTTGCTCTGACATATATGTCTTTCCTTTGTGTTTTTTCTTTAAGTATACTGTTTTTATTTTGGAACCGTATTATACACTGTTTGAACAAAATGTGTTAGTAGTGGAACATTTAAAATAACCATTAATTTTAAAATTTACGTTCAAATATTTTGTTTATTCACAGAAAACGTGTGGTGAAATCCATTTAACTTCCGTTAGTAAATAGCCAAACAAGTTGAACATATAAAAACACGTTTTACGAGAAAATTTGCTCAACACTATAGGAAAAAAAATAACCTTTTCCCTTCCGGCGCTGTTCTACCTGCTATAACATCAGTATATTGTGATCGTATATAGTACATTGTAATTGTTAAATCTGTTTATTTTTAAATAACCACAAGTAGACTTATACACCTTAGCTACCGCGTTTCGTTACCATTGTGGGTAGACGACAGATATTCTTCAGTAAAAACAACAATACTTTTACTTCATAAGCATCAAATATTAATAATTATCCCAAGTCTTTCAAGTCTTTTGTTTAAACCCTAAGAAATTCGTAAAAGAAAATAATGTATTAATGATTTGTTAGGGTCAGCGATAGTTTTGCATATTAAATACATACATAAATATATTTTTATTACTATTAGCTATTTCGAATATATGTTTCATTTCGTACCTTTCTACAGTGTTTCTGTTAGTTGAAGTGTAATACAGCATTACAAATTTAAGTTCAAAACTCAAGTTGCTTGATTATTATCAACAAAAGTAACTTTTGCAGATTTTTGCTTCTGATAAAAAAGTTACTGTTCCTTTAGTTCCACATATTAAATCTCAGTAAAATATGTGATTTTTAATATAATATAGACATGGTTAGTCGTCATTAACCTCTGCCTTCTCTCTAATCTTACACTGCTAAATTAGGGACGGCTAGCGCAGATAGCTCTCGAGTAGCTTTGTGCAAAATTAATAAAAAAAAACAACAGAAAAATGCAAGAAAGATTTGTTTATTGTATGTTTAGCGTAAAGCTTCACATGGGGCTGTTTGTGCTCTACCCACCATGGGTATCGAAACCCAGTTTTTAGCGTTGTATGTCTGCGGAGACACTGCTGTGCCACTGAAAGATAGCAAGAAACGACAAAAGGATTTGATGAAATAAAAAACATATGTTAAAACTGAAAAAAGAATAAATAAAAATATACAGAAAAAATACAGTGGAAAAAGGAAATATAGATATTGTCATTATTATTAGTGCATTAAATAATACATTGAATAAAAGAAACATATCAAAGTTAAATTAAGTGGGAAGAAAAAATAATTGATGCGAGAATTGAAATGCGACATAAAAGCAAGAGGGAAGAATAATAACATTAAAGAAAGAAAAACAATGTGTAAATACTTCAAGGATTAACAACGTACAATAGTACACATTTAGACTTGAGACGACGATTGAAAGAATGGTTGAATAGAGAAAAATAGTGTGAAAACTCTGGTTATTGAAGAGAATTATTAATAATAGAAGTGTACGGTAAATTAAAAAAATAGTTATAGTGTTTTTGAATATGCGAAAATGAAATAAGTGATAAGAAAAATTTAAATAAAAAATATTTCTACAAAAATTTGGAAAATACTGTCCGATAAAATATAGAACAACTTAGGGAATAAATATTTTGTATAATTATTATTATTATTATTATTAAAGGTAGACCTCTAATTTGTCACTACAATGGCCAAGTTTAAACAACCATGGCCTTGATAGAATGATAAAGCTTAAGACAGAGTTTCTGTTACTTCAACATACAACCAAGATACAACATAAGTCTTCAAACATATAGAATGTTTTAAGTAAAACAAAAAAAATGTCGTATAATCCTACAATTTTTAAAGCTGCTAAAATTTGTGCTGTGTTCAGGTTATATTTTTCTGTAAACAATTCCAAATGAAGTTATTATTACGATACCAGGTATTTTGGTAATGGTGCGTATTTCCTGAAATCTTTGGATTCCAGACCTTTTACGCTTGCCTACAGATGTCTTTCTTTTTATGATCATTTGTTTATATATTATTGTTATGAACGTATTCAAAAATATAAAAACATACTTGTGTCCCACGGAAACTATGATGATACTGCTCAACATGTAATTTTACTTTTTAAAATACACTTGAAATTAAGAAGATTTATAATTTTAACTTAATTTTCGTCACCTCTTAATGAATTATAAGTTTTCACTCAATTACTTATACATAAACAAATACCAACACTTTTAACGGGAGGCATGAAGGACTGTTATAAAGCGAAGTTAATGCTTGAATTACTGTTTTCACTTTTTCCTTTCCACAGTAAAGTGGCGCAGTGCAAGCGTGCTAAGCCCAAAACCCAAAGCTCTGAGGATCGAAACCATGCTCTGCTATAATCGCCTTTTGACCCGTAATAGCCAGATAGCTAATGCAGTCGCCTCGTAGTTTGAGAGTCGCGGGTTCAAATCACCGTAACACCAAATATGCTCGCCATTTTAGCTGTGTGGATATTATGACGGTCAATTTCACTATTCTTTGGTAAAAGAGTAGCCCAAGAGTTGGCGATAAGTGGTGATTCCTAGCTGTCTTTCCTCTTGTCTTTCACGGCAAAATTAGGGACGGCTAGTGCAGATAACCATTCTTTAGCTTTCCCCGAAATTCAAAAACGAACAATCACTTTTTTTTGTTTAATAATATTTTGAACTATAATGAATAATTAATTTCTTCAGCCAAGTTACGAACGAACGGTAATCAGTAGTAGCGATTATTTCGTGCTCTAATCTGTCCGCTGCTGGAGAACCACAGCAAAAGTGTTTTTGTGAAATATCTGGGTATCCTAAGGGGCTGGGAGAAAAGTTTTACCTATGTGCAAACTTTTGGGCTGAGACGATTCATTGGCCACCACTTAGAAGTTTGGGCGTCGAGTTACACGACACACATACATAGAATGAATCTTTTTACATAGATATTATGAAAATACCACGTTAAATGAATTTATTTTCCATGTAAACAAGCTGCACAAATGAAAAAAAAATTCGTATCTTATTTACATCGTAATTTCAGAACTCTGTTTGATGCATACAGTATTATTCACTCTCGCCATAATAGGTGTGGTAGTTGAATAAAAGGGAAGTTTTATCTTTATTATTTTTTTCTAAGAGGTTAGTTTTTGTGTTAGACAAAAATACAATATGTGAGTTAATAAAAATAAATTTCGTAAAGTGTTTCTGCTATCAAAAGATAGGGTGTGATTTTATGATATCTATACCTTTCTTTCAAAACATTTTACACTTAGTAAGATCATATGACAAAGTATCTTGGCCAAACTTCTCACATTGAAAAAAATAAAAAACACAAAAAAATCGACAGTTGTCTATATCACTACTTGTTACGTGCAAGGAGGTATATTTTTACTAAATACCATCTACATTACTAGAGGTAGAAACGAATTGTTCTTTCCATCCTAAAAAAATGAGCAAAAGACGAATATTTCAAAACTGTCCATATCTCTGTTTGAAACCTGTAAAAAGGTATATTTGTACCAAATCTCTGGTAACTTAGCCAAAATATGAATACAATGGCGTAGTTGTAAAAAAAAAAAAAAAAAACCTTTGCCATCTCAATCACCCATTTGTCACTGAAAACGAGGAAGTTCAAATTTAAAGGGTGCCAGTTTGGAGGAGCTGTAGAACAGCACCTCTTTGCCAAATTACAAGTAAGTCGGTCGAAACAGGGCTGAATGATACACCAAATCTCCAATAAGGTTGTTTACTTTCTGGCTCGCATTATATGACTAAAAATGGACATATCACACATTTTGGAATGAATATGTATGTAAACTGTGAAAAGTATCTTGGCCTAAATCTCTGAAATATGGAGAAGTAACTGTTAAGGTTTGGTTGCATCTTCATCCTACTTTACTTTCTAACAACTGTCAAGTCCACCATTTTTGTTTGTCAATACACGAGACTTATATGAAAGAGTTTTTATTTAAATTCTCATGTAAATTTGTTAAAGTACGGCCGAGTAATTGACTAATGTCACAGAACCATGTATGTCTGCGACACTTGACACACCTAAAATGATTCAAAATACGCACACCCAACTTTTCTTATTCAATTGTGTTGGACGCATGAACATTTCATATTTCTACTATATTTCATATTGATTGCTGCAAATATGACCACGTAGAAAGACAAATCTACATTTTTGGTTGGTTTGACTTTTGACTCTACAAAATCTATATAAAAAACATGAATTAAAAAATAAAAAATGTATGATTAAATTAGATCATGACATGATAGTACCAAGTTTTACTTTATCCACTGAAAATTGAAGGAATGTCAGTTGATAGAGAAGTGTTTGGAAGAAAAGGAAGGAAAGAAAAAGAAGAAATAGAAGAAAGAGAAATAATAAATGTGGAAATAATAAAAATAAAATTAAATGAAAACTTTTTTTGAAAATGTTAAGACAGAAGAGACGAGTATATACAGGAAAAATACACAGGAAAAAATAATTTTAAATAATATCATTATTAAAACTTCATTAAAGAATAGATAGATAAAACTATTATAATCAACATTCATAAAACAATACCTGAAAAACAGAGACAAAAATATAGTTCATCTTAAACGTCTGATTATAGTTAAAAGTAAAAAGTGATTTAAAAAATAGTTGATATTTATTAAGTGACTTTTTGAATATTACCAAAAAACCTAGTTATCTGTAATTGCACCAAAATTATAGTGAAGCACACTAATTAAAGTACTGAGGCGTTTTACTCAAATTATACAAGTTTATTTAAACAACCAGATTATTTACAGTCTGTAGACTAAGACTGTTAAAATCGTTATTTCATTAAAGGAATGAAATACTGAACTTACTCTATACAAATTGTGTTATTTATCTTTATTGTTGTTTTATCACATTACATGGAGTTAAAAATTCAAATTAAATCCAGTTATATCTGCGTTTTATTAATCGTTAACACAAGCATGGTTTTACATCATTGATACACAGATATTTAAATAAGGTATAAAATATTTGTGTAACTGTGTGTTAGGTTATTGTGTACAAGTGACACAAAAACAAAAACGTACTTCAACATCTAAATATTTTAATAGAAATTGAGTTGGCTATAAACTGACCTTTCAATATTACTAATAAAACTTATTTACCTGCAATTACTCCAAAACACTAATTAATAGGGTGAAGTATTTTTATTAAAATAATAAAACATTATTTAAAGTACCAGATTAATTACAATCAATAGACCATTTTTTTAGCTTTACACGGTTGAGAAGAGAATTGGAAAATTTTTCTATTCTTTATCTCAATGTTTTATTACATTACATAAAATTGAAAATCTAAATTAAATCAAAATATAATGTGTGGTCTATGATTTGTTAACGCATGCGTAGTTTTACGTTATTAAGTAAATATATGTAAAGAAGACAAAAATATTTGGGTATTCTGTTATATATAGTAAAATCACACAAGAGAAAGAAAACACATGTTGTAAGAAAAAAGAAAATTGCTAAAAATGTATTAATGACGTTAAGAAATTATCAAAATCCAGAAATCTGTCTAGCAGAACGTAATTTCTATCCACAGAGTCATGAGTACAGCACGCTACAACTGCATCACTCTGCTAAATATTATACATTGTTTATACCAGAGTGTTTTAAATGATAAAATATCGGAATATTCGGCACACATTTCCATACATCTACAGTCCATACAATAAGTGTGGGTAAAACAGTAAAATATATTAGATATCTGATTACTAAAAAACACGAATGGTGAAATAAAATACTATTATTTCGAAGATATTTTTTGTAGAAGTTCATAATAACAGGTGACATCGTTTTCAACATATTACTTTGTTAAATTTCTTTTTTTTTCATCATAAACTGTAGCTCTGAACTTCTATTCACTAAATCAACAGATTAAAATTATTTT
Source organism: Tachypleus tridentatus (assembly GCF_004210375.1). NCBI lineage: Eukaryota > Metazoa > Arthropoda > Merostomata > Xiphosura > Limulidae > Tachypleus > Tachypleus tridentatus. The sequence continues at coordinate 41,068,402 of NC_134825.1, read as the reverse complement.
TTTTTCTTTTTATTTTGTACCGTAACATACTGTGGACTAGTTTAATTTTTTATTCTCACAAATGCCTTATACGTCCTCTGGGCGTCAACTGCAACTGCGGTTAACTGTGGTGAGTAGTTATTTATTATCTTACTTTTAATTAACGCTTTATGTTTAGCATCAACATTCTATAAGAATTTGTAGAAAAAAACAATAACTACATACTTTCAAATATTCAGAATAATTGCATTATAAAGAAAGAGTGTGAAATTATTTTTAAGTCACATACTTTTGAAAGATATCTTTGTAGAACACCTTTAGAGCCCTTAGAATGGAATACACTTCCAACTGATGAATTCGCACCAAAGGCAAATAAAATAAACGTTGAAAATATTAATTACAAACAACATGACTTAAAGCGTTTAAACCATGAAACCCGATAAGTCAATGATGTTTTCACAGCACTACTACAGAGATCGTAGAGTGTGTATTAATATCTATTTATTCATCCGACTGAACCGTGTTCATTCACAAATCAAGTCAAAGAACCGATCAAGACATACGTTGTCGTTTCTACGCATGGATTAAACACAGAATTAGCTTATTTGTGTTATGAGTTCTGCTATATTGTTTATAATTCTAGAAAAGTTTTTCTTGAATTACTAGCGACTGTGCTCAGTTATTGTCATTGACGTTTATATATATTTTGTTTCTCAAATACACAGAAATCCTTCCATATAACTTTCGTAACATGAGTATTTCCCCCGAAACTTTATCTAACGAGTGAAAACAAATCTAAGGCTTAAAGTGTAGGTTTACAAATACATAACTCATCTAGATGTAAATAATTAAGTTATTGTATTTTTCATAAGTACTTTAATAGGAATGTAAAATTTACTTCTCACAAAATCACAGAAGTGTATGCAATATATTGAAAACTTCCTTGAGAAATGTTTTTACTCTTGAGTAACTGGCCCCCCAGAAGATTAGCGGTATGTCTGCGCACTTACAACGCTAAAAACTGGGTTTCGATACCCGTGGTGGGCAAAGCACAGATAGCCCATTCTGTAGCTTTGTGCTCAATTCAAACAACAACAACAACTTTATTAACATAAAGAGTCTGGAAAATGTACATTGAACCTAATAACGTTAAACGAAAACATCTTTTTACAAAGTAGCTTAATGATTAGGGGTCTCTAACAGACAGAAAACATAAGAGGTTAAAGCTACTTAAATGAAATTTTCTCATGTTTGACTGCGTTAAAGTAGTGAACACCATAAGCGGTCATATTCACGAGAGTAATTTCCAAAAAAAGCATATTTCTACGGATAGGTGACATACTGAACAAAAAGTATTATCATATCATTTCTAATTCCTTCCAAAAATTCAAGATAGCGTTGCACAGACTTGTTATGACGTAGAAAAAGAGAATCTTAAATAAAAATAAACGCTGGAAAGATCCAAGAACTTTAAATAAACATTCATAACTTACATTCTATTATCTCTATAGTCAGCACCGTAAGAGAGAACGTTTCATAAGGTTGTGGAATTGTACCACGAGCTCTGGACAAGTTCTTAATATCTTGTTACGTTGAAACACTGTAGAAATAGGTATATTTTAGTCACAAACGATATGTGTTTCTTAAAACTCACTGAACTTCTTGTTTAACAACATTCTACAAACTCTAATTTGGCATTTCGCTTGGCATTCTTAGACCTTGCAAGTATAAAAGTAATTCAGAAGCGGTCCCTTTAGATGTGAGCTTATATAATGATCTGAAATGTTTCTATTGAGATTCTGCCAGAAAAAGAAATTTTTTACTGTTGCTTTATGATTCAAAATGGCTTACACTATTGACGAATCTACAGAAACGATGCTAGGTTATTGTGTACGTGTGAGACAAGACATACAAGACAAGACAAGACAAGACAAGACAAGTATACTTGGTGGTAAAGTGATGCGTTATAATGTTACGATCAATCCCGCTATTCGTTGATAAAAGAGTAGCCGAAGACTTGGCGGTGGGTGGTGATGACTAACTGCATTCCTTCTGGAGGAAGAAAGTTATCTATTCTATTTGATGATAGGAAAATGGGAGCAAACTTATTTTGTGAAACTGGCGAATGGATGTTAAGACTGATTGACGATGTATCCCCAGCACAACGTAGGTCCTACTTTCGCTAACATCTCCAAAACCCTCCATATAACCTGGGATCATTTCAGCTGGTGCAATGTATTTTCATTTTTTTATGTTCCAATATGTTTTACGTTATAACAAACTATATACACATGAAATGAAGGAAGGCATGTGAAAAGAAAAGACTAAAACACGCAGCAAACTAACGATGGAATACAAAAACCTAATTAGTGTAAGTACATCAAAAATTATTAATATATAACAAAGAAGCTCCTAGCAGTACTTATCAGTTTGAAATGAATTAAATGACATTGATCACCGAGAAATGAAGTTATGAAAACGTAATGTTAGCAGAGCGTGGTTTCGATCCACGGACCTCTGGGTTATGGGCCCAGCACGCTTCCACTGCGCCACTCTGCTATGAAATTAACATCTCACAGTAATATTTATATGACATTTAGGTGCTACTATTCCTCATTGTTATCAAATTTACATATTCAAACTTTACTTCGTCAACCCCATCTTTGTATGTAAACACGTATTTTGAAAAGCTGTTTAAACAATGAAAAATGATATAATACTTTCGCATCGAACGTATTTCTATGAATTGAATAATATATATATATTCCCTTTGCTCTGACATATATGTCTTTCCTTTGTGTTTTTTCTTTAAGTATACTGTTTTCATTTTGTAACCGTATTATACACTGTTTGAACAAAATGTATTAGTAGTGGAACATTTAAAATAACCGTTAATTTTAAAATTTACGTTCAAATATTTTGTTTATTCACAGAAAACGTGTGGTGAAATCCATTTAACTTCAATTAGTAGATAACCTAACAAGTTGAACATATAAAACACGTTTTACGAGAAAATTTGCTCAACACTATAGGAAAAAAAAAATAACCTTTTCCCTTCCGGCGCTGTTCTACCTGCTATACCATCAGTATATTGTGATCGTATATAGTACATTGTAATTGTTAAATCTGTTTATTTTTAAATAACCACAAGTAGACTTATACACCTTAGCTACCGCGTTTCGTTACCATTGTGGGTAGACGACAGATATTCTTCAGTAAAAACAACAATACTTTTGCTTCATAAGCATCAAATATTAATAATTATCCAAAGTCTTTCAAGTCTTTTGTTTAAACCCTGAGGAATTCGTAAAAGAAAATAATGTATTAATGATTTGTTAGGGTCAACGATAGTTTTGCGTATTGAATACATACATAAATATATTTTTATATACTATTAGCTATTTCGAATATATGTTTCATTTCGTACCTTTCTACAGTGTTTCTGTCAGTTGAAGTGTAATACAGCATTACAAATTTAAGTTCAAAACTCAAGTTGCTTGATTATTATCAACAAAAGTAACTTTTTCAGATTTTTGCTTCTGATAAAAAAGTTACTGTTTCTTTAGCTCCACATATTAAATCTCAGTAAAATATGTGATTTTTAATATAATAAAGACATGGTTAGTCGTCATTAATCTCTGCACCTCTGATACAACACTCTGGACAAAAACTGATAAAATCGCTACTTTTTTCATATATCGAAAATTATGAACACATTATTATAAAATTATTCAATTCTTAAAGGTATATTTCTAAATGTTATTAAAAAAACGTTCTGCCGCATATGCATGAATATCCATTTTGTAAAGCAATACCTGGATGTTTTTAATATTTACAATTAATAATAACCTCACTTTTTTAATCAGTGCTCTTCAAAAAAAATTATTCTGTAAACGGTTTAGTAAAACCAAAATGATTCGTATTCCATAATAAATCAGTTAGGTGTATGGTGGAACTTTCTTAAAACACTTTGTCATGAGGGAAATGTCACATTGTAATCTAAATATTCGTATAATAACATAATATTAAATGATAAAGAACACACATAAACGTCATTTTTCCTCTTTACTTAATTAGATGAAATCATACTTTGTATTAAGATTAATGACTTTTTTATTGACGCCTTTTGTAATTGTTGAAAATATAATTACAGATTCTTATTAGTATGTTTAAAATAAAGCTTACGTGATCTCTGATATTTAAGTCATGTATTTAAAATTCACTATTTAGTTTACAAGAAGTAGGATGTGTTGACATATTCTCCATAAAATTAAAAGTCACTGATTGAACTTTAGGTCTCTGTCATTACTATTTTAATTAGATTATCTGATATAATTCATTAATACGTGAATATAGAAAACATAAAGTTAATTCACACGTTTCCTTCTGAAAGTAGATAGCGTGAGGTATTTATTGTTTTTCTCCAAATATGTGAACTACAGCCACAGTTCGTTAGACTATTTGACCGTTAATCATTGTTATAAAAATCAAGTGTTTGTCGGTCATTCACCTTCGATTTCTTCGAATTTCGTGAGTTACACGTGTTCAGTTCCAATCTTTTTCCCCAATTATACTTTCTCTTTTAATTGCATGTTCCCATTTTAGTTGAATTTAATTGCTAAAAGAGGCATAAATAACTCTTATATTTCGCAACTTTTTATGTTATATAAAAGTATGTCAGGGATGGAGATTTTATACTAATATTTATTTGATATCGAGTGAAATTAGTTTGTTGATTGTTATGAAGAGAAGTTTGTGAACGATGATAGAATATTTACAAAAAATGTGGTTTTAAGATAAATATTGCAAAAATGCGTTTGATGTAATTAGAAAATAACTGTTATTAATGAAGCTGGGACAAGGATCTATTCTCAGAAGAGAAACATTTTATGTAAAGGAGATATTGCTTATCATAAACTACGGTCTACTGAAGCTAAAAGACCCTTTATTTTTATTTTGTCTGTTTTCAAACTAGTGGCACAATGATAGGTCTGCGGACTTACAACGCCCGTGGAGGGCAGAGTACACATAGCCCTCTGCGTAGCTTTGTGTTTAACTACAAATAAATTTAGTAGGTTCTAAATTGTCATTGTTTTTTTATGGGATTCTGTATTACAGTATAACATGAACACAGTAAACCAATGCAAACAAGGTGGATTTCAATACTTTTACAAAAGATCCTGAGACTTGTTACCTACTGGTGTATGAATGCTTGAGTTTCTTAGCAACAAAACGTACACGGTAACTTGAATGAAAATCGTGAATAACGATGTGACATACGAAACTAAATGCTGCACAACACTTACATGAAATTCAAGAAGAGTACATTTTGGTTAAAAGTAGATTTTCTATCACGTAAAACGTGTATAGCATACAGAGTTAAAGATTGTTTGAAACCTTCAAATTACAAAAAGTATACTTCGTAACAATAAACACTCGGATAAAGTTCACTCACTAAGCTCTGTTTGTCTGTTTAAGCTCAAAGTAAGCTTAAGTTCATTGTGTCAGTCACATGAATTTTATCTTCAATAACCCTCGAGCTCACTGGTGATCCACGCACGCTTGAACGAATAGTTTAGGTAACTTGACATTCTGAAGACACTGGAAACAGCTCATTTATATACAAATCATATTACTCTAAAATATTCAATAAATAACATGTTATTTACTGTGAATACTTTAGAAAACGAGGGTTATTATTAGACAAAACGGTAATTTAGCAAAAAAAAAATCATAAAGGTAAACAGTAATCAGCCGATGTTTATAACCTAATGATTTTCGCTTTTATATATTGTGAAAAACGGTTTATTTTCTACCTTTTTTCATACTGATATCGAGCTGTATCTTCATATTACCTATCTTATACTGGTATACAGCAAGCCCTGGATTAACCTGGAGTTCCGAGAAACTACTAAACTATGTATTCGAGGGTAATAAGTCATTGATTTGCAAAAGATTACTGTAAAGAGCAGTACAAAATGTTGGTAAAACTTCAGATAAAAGATGATCGTATGTTATCATCTCTGACCTTGAGATAAAGTATATTTTTAACCATTTCTTCTGTTGTAGCTATTTATAAGAAATTATAGGCAGTGAAACTGTTTTCTTTTACCTCTAATTACTTTATTCAGTCACATCAACAGAAAAATAAGAGTATAATACCACAGAAACATAAGTTAAACAAAATGGTGACAGATGAATACAGAGACGTGGCTGGTTTTATGTTTTTTCAACTTCTGCTTTCGTACGTTATATTTGGGTTTTTGTCTCGTTTGGTTTAGTTTTATTGGCGTTAGTATTGCATTATTCATGTGTGTTTTGAAAAAAAAAGTTCTTCTTTAAATGAAACAATAGTAAATTCATAAAACGCTGCAAACGATAGCATAAAATGGAAATCACGACACCAAAAAAGATGATTTTCTTTTGAAAACTTGAAATGTCATACAAAGCACATGAAAGAATCAGGAGCAATGTATCCTGTTCTCTTTTGTTAAAACAGCTTTAACAATTATTTATGTTTTTCAGACATTGTTATTTTTTCATTTTAATCAAAATATTTAGTAGATAATGATTTTTTTTCTTTTGCAAAAAGTCACAATTAATATGGTTACTTCATTAAAACAGCTCAGCATAATGAAAGTAATTTTCATCCTAGCAACGCCACGAAATTTTCAAGTTTACTATAAAAATAATTTGAAGTAAACAAAAATGGAGTGAATTATAATGTAGAAAAAGAGAAAAAATGAAAATCAATGCTGGAATGTTCCAAGAACTTTAAATAAACATTCATAACTTACATTCTATTATCTCTATAGTCAGCACCGTAAGAGAGAACGTTTCATAAAGTTGTGGAATTGTACCACGAGCCCTGGACAAGTTCTTAATATCTTGTTACGTTGAAACACTGTAGAAATAGGTATATTTTAGTCACAAACGATATGTGTTTCTTAAAACTCACTGAAGTTCTTGTTTAACAACATTCTACAAACTCTTATTTGGCATTTCGCTTGGCATTCTTAGACCTTGCAAGTATAAAAGTAATTCAGAAGCGGTCCCTTTAGATGTGAGCTTATATAATGATCTGAAATGTTTTTTATTGAGATTCTGCCAGAAAAAGAAATTTTTTACTGTTGCTTTATGATTCAAAATGGCTTACACTATTGACGAATCTACAGAAACGATGCTAGGTTATTGTGTACGTGTGAGACAAGACATACAAGACAAGACAAGACAAGTATACTTGGTGGTAAAGTGAGGCGTTATAATGTGACGATCAATCCCGCTATTCGTTGATAAAAGAGTAGCCGAAGACTTGGCGGTGGGTGGTGATGACTAACTGCATTCCTTCTGGAGGAAGAAAGTTATCTATTCTATTTGATGATAGGAAAATGGGAGCAAACTTATTTTGTGAAACTGGCGAATGGATGTTAAGACTGATTGACGATGTATCCCCAGCACAACGTAGGTCCTACTTTCGCTAACATCTCCAAAACCCTCCATATAACCTGGGATCATTTCAGCTGGTGCAATGTATTTTCATTTTTTTATGTTCCAATATGTTTTACGTTATAACAAACTATATACACATGAAATGAAGGAAGGCATGTGAAAAGAAAAAACTAAAACACGCAGCAAACTAACGATGGAATACAAAAACCTAATTAGTGTAAGTACATCAAAAATTATTAATGTATAATAGATGACAAAGAAGCTCCTAGCAGTACTTATTAGTTTGAAATGAATTAAATGACATTGATCACCGAGAAATGAAGTTATGAAAACGTAATGTTAGCAGAGCGTGGTTTCCATACACGGACCTCTGGGTTATGGGCCCAGCACGCTTCTACTGCGCCACTCTGCTATGAAATTAACATCTCACAGTAATATTTATATGACATTTAGGTGCTACTATTCCTCATTGTTATCAGATTTACATATTCAAACTTTACTTCGTCAACCCCATCTTTGTATGTAAACACGTATTTTGAAAAGCTGTTTAAACAATGAAAAATGATATAATACTTTCGCATCGAACGTATTTCTATGAATTGAATAATATATATATATTCCCTTTGCTCTGACATATATGTCTTTCCTTTGTGTTTTTTCTTTAAGTATACTGTTTTTATTTTGTAATCGTATTATACACTGTTTCAACAAAATGTGTTAGTAGTGGAACATTTAAAATAACCATTAATTTTAAAATTTACGTTCAAATATTTTGTTTATTCACAGAAAACGTGTGGTGAAATCCATTTAACTTCCGTTAGTAAATAGCGTAACAAGTTGAACATATAAAACACGTTTTACGAGAAGATTTGCTCAACACTATAGGAAAAAAAATAACCTTTTCCCTTCCGGCGCTGTTCTACCTGCTATAACATCAGTATATTGTGATCGTATATAGTACATTGTAATTGTTAAATCTGTTTATTTTTAAATAACCACAAGTAGACTTATACACCTTACCTACTGCGTTTCGTTACCATTGTAGGTAGACGACAGATATTCTTCAGTAAAACAACAATACTTTTGCTTCATAAGCATCAAATATTAATAATTATCCAAAGTCTTTCAAGTTTTTTGTTTAAACCCTGAGGAATTCGTAAAAGAAAATAATGTATTAATGATTTGTTAGGGTCAACGATAGTTTTGCGTAATGAATACATACATCAATATATTTTTATATACTATTAGCTATTTCGAATATATGTTTTATTTCGTACCTTTCTACAGTGTTTCTGTCAGTTGAAGTGTAATACAGCATTACAAATTGAAGTTCAAAACTAAAGTTGCTTGATTATTATCAACAAAAGTAACTTTTTCAGATTTTGCTTCTGATAAAAGTTACTGTTTCTTTAGCTCCACATATTAAATCTCAGTAAAATATGTGATTTTAATATAATAAAGACATGGTTAGTCGTCATTAATCTCTGCACCTCTGATACAACACTCTGGACAAAAACTGATAAAATCGCTACTTTTTTCATATATCGAAAATTATGAACACATTATTATAAAATTATTCAATTCTTAAAGGTATATTTCTAAATGTTATTAAAAAAACGTTCTGCCGCATATGCATGAATATCCATTTTGTAAAGCAATACCTGGATGTTTTTAATATTTACAATTAATAATAACCTCACTTTTTTAATCAGTGCTCTTCAAAAAAAAATTATTCTGTAAACGGTTTAGTAAAACCAAAATGATTCGTATTCCATAATAAATCAGTTAGGTGTATGGTGGAACTTTCTTAAAAACACTTTGTCATGAGGGAAATGTCACATTGTAATCTAAATATTCGTATAATAACATAATATTAAATGATAAAGAACACACATAAACGTCATTTTTCCTCTTTACTTAATTAGATGAAATCATACTTTGTATTAAGATTAATGACTTTTTTTATTGACGCCTTTTGTAATTGTTGAAAATATAATTACAGATTCTTATTAGTATGTTTAAAATAAAGCTTACGTGATCTCTGATATTTAAGTCATGGATTTAAAATTCACTATTTAGTTTACAAGAAGTAGGATGTGTTGACATATTCTCCATAAAATTAAAAGTCACTGATTGAACTTTAGGTCTCTGTCATTACTATTTTAATTAGATTATCTGATATAATTCATTAATACGTGAATATAGAAAACATAAAGTTAATTCACACGTTTCCTTCTGAAAGTAGATAGCGTGAGGTATTTATTGTTTTTCTCCAAATATGTGAACTACAGCCACAGTTCGTTAGACTATTTGACCGTTAATCATTATTATAAAAATCAAGTGTTTGTCGGTCATTCACCTTCGATTTCTTCGAATTTCGTGAGTTACACGTGTTCAGTTCCACTATTTTTCCCCAATTATACTTTCTCTTTTAATTGCATGTTCCCATTTTAGTTGAATTTAATTGCTAAAAGAGGCATAAATAACTCTTATATTTCGCAACTTTTTATGTTATATAAAAGTATGTCAGGGATGGAGATTTTATACTAATATTTATTTGATATCGAGTGAAATTAGTTTGTTGATTGTAATGAAGAGAAGTTTGTGAACGATGATAGAATATTTACAAAAAATGTGGTTTTAAGATAAATATTGCAAAAAAATGCGTTTGATGTAATTAGAAAATAACTGTTATTAATGAAGCTGGGACAAGGATCTATTCTCAGAAGAGAAACATTTTATGTAAAGGAGATATTGCTTATCATAAACTACGGTCTACTGAAGCTAAAAGACCCTTTATTTTTATTTTGTCTGTTTTCAAACTAGTGGCACAATGATAGGTCTGTGGACTCACAACGTCCATGGAGGGCAGAGTACACATAGCCCTCTGCGTAGCTTTGTGTTTAACTACAAATAAATTTAGTAGGCTCTAAATTGTCATTGTTTTTTATGGGGATTCTGTATTACAGTATAACATGAACACAGTAAACCAATGCATACAAGGTGGATTTCAATACTTTTACAAAAGATCCTGAGACTTGTTACCTACTGGTGTATGAATGCTTGAGTTTCTTAGCAACAAAACGTACACGGTAACTTGAATGAAAATCGTGAATAACGATGTGACATACGAAACTAAATGCTGCACAACACTTACATGAAATTCAAGAAGAGTACATTTTGGTTAAAAGTAGATTTTCTATCACGTAAAACGTGTATAGCATACAGAGTTAAAGATTGTTTGAAACCTTCAAATTACAAAAAAAATACTTCGTAACAATAAACACTCGGATAAAGTTCACTCACTAGGCTCTGTTTGTCTGTTTGAGCTCAAAGTAAGCTCAAGTTCATTGTGTCAGTCACATGAATTTTATCTTCATTAACCCTCGAGCTCACTGGTGAGCCACGCACGCTTGAACGAATAGAGTAGGTAACTTGACATTCTGAAGACACTGGAAACAGCTCATTTATATACAAATCATATTACTCTAAAATATTCAATAAATAACATGTTATTTACTGTGAATACTTTAGAAAACGAGGGTTATTATTAGACAGAACGGTAATTTAGCAAAAAAAAAATCATAAAGGTAAACAGTAATCAGCCGATGTTTATAACCTAATGATTTTCGCTTTTATATATTGTAAAACACGGTTTATTTTCTACCTTTTTCATACTGATATCGAGCTGTATCTTCATATTACCTATCTTATACTGGTATACAGCCAGCCCTGGATTAACCTGAAGTTCCGAGAAACTACTAAACTATGTATTCGAGGGTAATAAGTCATTGATTTGCAAAAGATTACTGTAAAGAGCAGTACAAAATGTTGGTAAAACTTCAGATAAAAGATGATCGTATGTTATCATCTCTGACTTTGGAGATAAAGTATATTTTTTAACCATTTCTTCTGTTGTAGCTATTTATAAGAAATTATAGGCAGTGAAACTGTCTTCTTTTACCTCTAATTACTTTATTCAGTCACATCAACAGAAAAATAAGAGTATAATACCACAGAAACATAAGTTAAACAAAATGGTGACAGATGAGTACAGAGACGTGGCTGGTTTTATGTTTTTTCAACTTCTGCTTTCGTACGTTATATTGGGTTTTGTCTCGTTTGGTTTAGTTTTATTGGCGTTAGTATTGCATTATTCATGTGTGTTTTGAAAAAAAAAGTTCTTCTTTAAATGAAACAATAGTAAATTCATAAAACGCTGCAAACGATAGCATAAAATGGAAATCACGACACCAAAAAAGATGATTTTCTTTTGAAAACTTGAAATGTCATACAAAGCACATGAAAGAATCAGGAGCAATGTATCCTGTTCTCTTTTTGTTAAAACAGCTTTAACAATTATTTATGTTTTTCAGACATTGTTATTTTTTTCATTTTAATCAAAATATTTAGTAGATAATGATTTTTTTTCTTTTGCAAAAAGTCACAATTAATATGGTTACTTCATTAAAACAGCTCAGCATAATGAAAGTAATTTTCATCCTAGCAACGCCACGAAATTTTCAAGTTTACTATAAAAATAATTTGAAGTAAACAAAAATGGAGTGAATTATAATGTAGAAAAAGAGAAAAAATGAAAATCAATGCTGGAATGTTCCAAGAACTTTAAATAAACATTCATAACTTACATTCTATTATCTCTATAGTCAGCACCGTAAGAGAGAACGTTTCATAAAGTTGTGGAATTGTACCACGAGCCCTGGACAAGTTCTTAATATCTTGTTACGTTGAAACACTGTAGAAATAGGTATATTTTAGTCACAAACGATATGTGTTTCTTAAAACTCACTGAAGTTCTTGTTTAACAACATTCTACAAACTCTTATTTGGCATTTCGCTTGGCATTCTTAGACCTTGCAAGTATAAAAGTAATTCAGAAGCGGTCCCTTTAGATGTGAGCTTATATAATGATCTGAAATGTTTTTATTGAGATTCTGCCAGAAAAGAAATTTTTACTGTTGCTTTATGATTCAAAATGGCTTACACTATTGACGAATCTACAGAAACGATGCTAGGTTATTGTGTACGTGTGAGACAAGACATACAAGACAAGACAAGACAAGTATACTTGGTGGTAAAGTGAGGCGTTATAATGTGACGATCAATCCCGCTATTCGTTGATAAAAGAGTAGCCGAAGACTTGGCGGTGGGTGGTGATGACTAACTGCATTCCTTCTGGAGGAAGAAAGTTATCTATTCTATTTGATGATAGGAAAATGGGAGCAAACTTATTTTGTGAAACTGGCGAATGGATGTTAAGACTGATTGACGATGTATCCCCAGCACAACGTAGGTCCTACTTTCGCTAACATCTCCAAAACCCTCCATATAACCTGGGATCATTTCAGCTGGTGCAATGTATTTTCATTTTTTTATGTTCCAATATGTTTTACGTTATAACAAACTATATACACATGAAATGAAGGAAGGCATGTGAAAAGAAAAAACTAAAACACGCAGCAAACTAACGATGGAATACAAAAACCTAATTAGTGTAAGTACATCAAAAATTATTAATGTATAATAGATGACAAAGAAGCTCCTAGCAGTACTTATTAGTTTGAAATGAATTAAATGACATTGATCACCGAGAAATGAAGTTATGAAAACGTAATGTTAGCAGAGCGTGGTTTCCATACACGGACCTCTGGGTTATGGGCCCAGCACGCTTCTACTGCGCCACTCTGCTATGAAATTAACATCTCACAGTAATATTTATATGACATTTAGGTGCTACTATTCCTCATTGTTATCAGATTTACATATTCAAACTTTACTTCGTCAACCCCATCTTTGTATGTAAACACGTATTTTGAAAAGCTGTTTAAACAATGAAAAATGATATAATACTTTCGCATCGAACGTATTTCTATGAATTGAATAATATATATATATTCCCTTTGCTCTGACATATATGTCTTTCCTTTGTGTTTTTTCTTTAAGTATACTGTTTTTATTTTGTAATCGTATTATACACTGTTTCAACAAAATGTGTTAGTAGTGGAACATTTAAAATAACCATTAATTTTAAAATTTACGTTCAAATATTTTGTTTATTCACAGAAAACGTGTGGTGAAATCCATTTAACTTCCGTTAGTAAATAGCGTAACAAGTTGAACATATAAAACACGTTTTACGAGAAGATTTGCTCAACACTATAGGAAAAAAAAATAACCTTTTCCCTTCCGGCGCTGTTCTACCTGCTATAACATCAGTATATTGTGATCGTATATAGTACATTGTAATTGTTAAATCTGTTTATTTTTAAATAACCACAAGTAGACTTATACACCTTACCTACTGCGTTTCGTTACCATTGTAGGTAGACGACAGATATTCTTCAGTAAAAACAACAATACTTTTGCTTCATAAGCATCAAATATTAATAATTATCCAAAGTCTTTCAAGTTTTTTGTTTAAACCCTGAGGAATTCGTAAAAGAAAATAATGTATTAATGATTTGTTAGGGTCAACGATAGTTTTGCGTAATGAATACATACATCAATATATTTTTATATACTATTAGCTATTTCGAATATATGTTTTATTTCGTACCTTTCTACAGTGTTTCTGTCAGTTGAAGTGTAATACAGCATTACAAATTGAAGTTCAAACCTAAAGTTGCTTGATTATTATCAACAAAAGTAACTTTTTCAGATTTTTGCTTCTGATAAAAAAGTTACTGTTTCTTTAGCTCCACATATTAAATCTCAGTAAAATATGTGATTTTTAATATAATAAAGACATGGTTAGTCGTCATTAATCTCTGCACCTCTGATACAACACTCTGGACAAAAAAACTGATAAAATCGCTACTTTTTTCATATATCGAAAATTATGAACACATTATTATAAAATTATTCAATTCTTAAAGGTATATTTCTAAATGTTATTAAAAAAACGTTCTGCCGCATATGCATGAATATCCATTTTGTAAAGCAATACCTGGATGTTTTTAATATTTACAATTAATAATAACCTCACTTTTTTAATCAGTGCTCTTCAAAAAAAATTATTCTGTAAACGGTTTAGTAAAACCAAAATGATTCGTATTCCATAATAAATCAGTTAGGTGTATGGTGGAACTTTCTTAAAAACACTTTGTCATGAGGGAAATGTCACATTGTAATCTAAATATTCGTATAATAACATAATATTAAATGATAAAGAACACACATAAACGTCATTTTTCCTCTTTACTTAATTAGATGAAATCATACTTTGTATTAAGATTAATGACTTTTTTATTGACGCCTTTTGTAATTGTTGAAAATATAATTACAGATTCTTATTAGTATGTTTAAAATAAAGCTTACGTGATCTCTGATATTTAAGTCATGGATTTAAAATTCACTATTTAGTTTACAAGAAGTAGGATGTGTTGACATATTCTCCATAAAATTAAAAAGTCACTGATTGAACTTTAGGTCTCTGTCATTACTATTTTAATTAGATTATCTGATATAATTCATTAATACGTGAATATAGAAAACATAAAGTTAATTCACACGTTTCCTTCTGAAAGTAGATAGCGTGAGGTATTTATTGTTTTTCTCCAAATATGTGAACTACAGCCACAGTTCGTTAGACTATTTGACCGTTAATCATTATTATAAAAATCAAGTGTTTGTCGGTCATTCACCTTCGATTTCTTCGAATTTCGTGAGTTACACGTGTTCAGTTCCAATCTTTTTCCCCAATTATACTTTCTCTTTTAATTGCATGTTCCCATTTTAGTTGAATTTAATTGCTAAAAGAGGCATAAATAACTCTTATATTTCGCAACTTTTATGTTATATAAAAGTATGTCAGGGATGGAGATTTTATACTAATATTTATTTGATATCGAGTGAAATTAGTTTGTTGATTGTTATGAAGAGAAGTTTGTGAACGATGATAGAATATTTACAAAAAATGTGGTTTTAAGATAAATATTGCAAAAATGCGTTTGATGTAATTAGAAAATAACTGTTATTAATGAAGCTGGGACAAGGATCTATTCTCAGAAGAGAAACATTTTATGTAAAGGAGATATTGCTTATCATAAACTACGGTCTACTGAAGCTAAAAGACCCTTTATTTTTATTTTGTCTGTTTTCAAACTAGTGGCACAATGATAGGTCTGTGGACTCACAACGTCCATGGAGGGCAGAGTACACATAGCCCTCTGCGTAGCTTTGTGTTTAACTACAAATAAATTTAGTAGGCTCTAAATTGTCATTGTTTTTTATGGGATTCTGTATTACAGTATAACATGAACACAGTAAACCAATGCATACAAGGTGGATTTCAATACTTTTACAAAAGATCCTGAGACTTGTTACCTACTGGTGTATGAATGCTTGAGTTTCTTAGCAACAAAACGTACACGGTAACTTGAATGAAAATCGTGAATAACGATGTGACATACGAAACTAAATGCTGCACAACACTTACATGAAATTCAAGAAGAGTACATTTTGGTTAAAAGTAGATTTTCTATCACGTAAAACGTGTATAGCATACAGAGTTAAAGATTGTTTGAAACCTTCAAATTACAAAAAAAATACTTCGTAACAATAAACACTCGGATAAAGTTCACTCACTAGGCTCTGTTTGTCTGTTTGAGCTCAAAGTAAGCTCAAGTTCATTGTGTCAGTCACATGAATTTTATCTTCATTAACCCTCGAGCTCACTGGTGAGCCACGCACGCTTGAACGAATAGAGTAGGTAACTTGACATTCTGAAGACACTGGAAACAGCTCATTTATATACAAATCATATTACTCTAAAATATTCAATAAATAACATGTTATTTACTGTGAATACTTTAGAAAACGAGGGTTATTATTAGACAAAACGGTAATTTAGCAAAAAAAAAATCATAAAGGTAAACAGTAATCAGCCGATGTTTATAACCTAATGATTTTCGCTTTTATATATTGTAAAACACGGTTTATTTTCTACCTTTTCATACTGATATCGAGCTGTATCTTCATATTACCTATCTTATACTGGTATACAGCCAGCCCTGGATTAACCTGAAGTTCCGAGAAACTACTAAACTATGTATTCGAGGGTAATAAGTCATTGATTTGCAAAAGATTACTGTAAAGAGCAGTACAAAATGTTGGTAAAACTTCAGATAAAAGATGATCGTATGTTATCATCTCTGACCTTGGAGATAAAGTATATTTTTTAACCATTTCTTCTGTTGTAGCTATTTATAAGAAATTATAGGCAGTGAAACTGTTTTCTTTTACCTCTAATTACTTTATTCAGTCACATCAACAGAAAAATAAGAGTATAATACCACAGAAACATAAGTTAAACAAAATGGTGACAGATGAGTACAGAGACGTGGCTGGTTTTATGTTTTTTCAACTTCTGCTTTCGTACGTTATATTTGGGTTTTTGTCTCGTTTGGTTTAGTTTTATTGGCGTTAGTATTGCATTATTCATGTGTGTTTTAAAAAAAAAAGTTCTTCTTTAAATGAAACAATAGTAAATTCATAAAACGCTGCAAACGATAGCATAAAATAGAAATCACGACACCAAAAAGTATGATTTTCTTTTGTAAACTTGAAATGTCCTACAAAGCACATGAAAGAATCAGGAGCAATGTATCCTGTTCTCTTTTTGTTAAAACAGCTTTAACAATTATTTATGTTTTTCAGACATTGTTATTTTTATTCATTTTAATCAAAATATTTAGAAGATAATGATTTTTTTCTTTCGCAAAA
This sequence comes from Tachypleus tridentatus, assembly GCF_004210375.1. Lineage (NCBI taxonomy): Eukaryota > Metazoa > Arthropoda > Merostomata > Xiphosura > Limulidae > Tachypleus > Tachypleus tridentatus. The sequence continues at coordinate 41,051,230 of NC_134825.1, read as the reverse complement.
AGTCACAATTAATATGGTTACTTCATTAAAACAGCTCAGCATAATGAAAGTAATTTTCATCCTAGCAACGCCACGAAATTTTCAAATTTACTATAAAAATAATTTGAAGTAAACAAAAATGGAGTGAATTATAATGTAGAAAAAGAGAAAAAATGAAAGGATTGTTCTTTGGAATTAAGGACAACGCTACACAATGGGCTATCTGTGTTCTGCCCACCATGGGTATCGAACGACGTTAATAGCGTTGTAAATTTGCAGACATACCGCTGAGCCACTGGGGGGCGAAATGAAATGATAAGAGTAAGATATATTAAAACGAGCTGTTGAATTAGACAGAATTAGACCTTCTGGAATGTATGAAATGAAGTTTAGAAATTTAAATATTGCGCTTGTTACTCTGAAAAAGTAATGTAACTTTATTGATGAACATTAAATATTAAATAAGATAAAATACTATTAAAGGCATATCCAGTGGAATGTTAAGCAATAATCCTAACAGAAAAGGCCGGGCATGGCTAACTGTGTTAAGGCGTTCCACTCGTAATCCGAGGGTCGCTGGTTCGAATCCTGGTCCCACTAAACATGCTCGCTTTCCCAGCCGTGACGGCGTTATAATGTGACGGTCAATCCCACTGTTCGTTGGTAAAATAGTACCCAAGATTTGGCGGTGGGCGGTTATGACTAGCTGCCTTCTCTCTAATCTTACACTGCTAAATTAGAGATGGCTATCGCAGATAGCTCTCGAGAAGCTTTGCGCAAAATTAATAAAAAAAAAACCAACAGAAAAATGCAAGAAACATTTGTTTATTGTATGTTTAGCGTAAAGTTTCATATGGGACTATCTGTGCTCTACCCGCCATGGGTATCGAAACCCAGTTTTTAGCGTTGTATGTCTGTGGAGACACTGCTATACCACCGAGAGATAGCAAGAAACGACAAAAGGATTTGATGAAATTAAAAACATATGTTAAAACTGAAGAAAGAATAAATATAAATATACAGAAAAAATACAGTGGAAAAAGGAAATATAAATATTGTCATTATTAATAGTGCATTAAATAATACAGGAAATAAAAGAAATATATCAAAGTTAAATGAAGTGGGAAGAGAACAGAATTAATGCGAGAATTAAAATGCGGCAGATAAGCAAAAGGGAAGCATAATAGCGTTAAAGAAAGAAAAACAATGTGTAAATACTTCAAGGATTAATGTTTCCACTGCGCCATTTTGCTATGAGAAACACCTGCCACTGTGAGATTTACATGAGTTTTAGGTGTTACTTTCAAGATTACCATTAGAATTATATATTTAAATTATACATTGTCAATGATATCTTAGAATTTAACAGGTGTTTTGAAGAGCTATTTAAACAATGAAAAATAGTATAATACATTCGCATCGAACGTCTTTCTATGAATTGAATAATATATATTTATGTGTAAATACTTCAAGGATTAACAACGTACAATAGTACACATTTAGACTTGAGACGACGATTGAAAGAATGGTTGAATAGAGGAAAATAGTGTGAAAACTCTGGTTATAAAAAAAAAATATTAATAATAAAAGTGTACGGTAAATTACAAAAAAAAGTTATAGTGTTTTTGAATATGCGAAAATAAAATAAGTGATATAAAGAATTTAAATAAAACATATTTCTACGAAAATTTGGAAAATCCTTTCCGATGAAATATAGAACAAATTAAAGAATAAATATTTTGTATAATTATTATTATTATTATTAAAGGTAAACTTCCTCTAATTTGTCACTATAATGTCCAAGTTTAAACAACCATGGCCTTAATAGAATTATAAAGGCTAAGACAGAGTTTCTATTTCTTCACCGAGATACAACCTAAGTCTTCAAACGTATAGAATGTTTGAAGTTAAACAAAAAAAATTTCGTTTGATCCTACAATTTTAAAGCTGCTAAAATTTGTGTTTATATATTATTGTTGTGAACGTATTACAAAAAAAAAAACATACTTGTGTCCCACTGAAACTCTGATGATACTGCTCAACATATAATTTTACTTTTTAAAATACACTTGAAATTTAAAAGATATATAATTTTAACTTAATTTTCGTTCTCTTAATAAATTGTAAGTTTTTAATCAGTTACTTATACATAAACAAATACCAACACTTTTAACAGGAGGCATGAAGGGCTGTTATAAAGCGAAGGTAATGCTTGATTTACTGTTTTCACTTTTTTTTTTTCCACAGTAAAGTGGAGCAGTGGAAGCGTCCTAAACCCAAAACCCAAAGCTCTATGGATCGAAGCCATGCTCTGAAAAAATCGCCTTTTGGCCCGTTATAGCCAGATGGCTAAGGCACTCGCCTCGTAGTTTGAGAGTCGCGGGTTCAAATCACCGTAACACCAAATATGCTCGCCATTTTAGCTGTGTGGATATTATAATGTGACGGTCAATTTCACTATTCTTTGGTAAAAGAGTAGACCAAGAGTTGGCGATAAGTCGTGAAGCCTAGCTGTCATCCCTCTTGTCTTTCACGGCAAAATTAGGGACGGCTATTGCAGATAGCCATTCTGTAGCTTTCCCCGAAATTCAAAAACAAACAATCACACTATTTTGTTTAATAATATTTTGCACTATAATCAATATTTAATTTCTTCAGCCAAGTTACGAACGAACAGTAATCAGTGGTAGCGCTTATTTCGTACTCTAATCTGAAACAGTGCCAGATTTTCTGTCCGCTGCTGGAGATCTACAGCAAAAGTGTTTTCGTGAAATATCTGGGTATCCTAAGGGGCTGGGAGAAAAGTTTTACCTTTGTGCAAACTTTTGGGCCGAGACGATTCATTCGCCACCACTTAGAAATTCTGGCACTGAGTTACACGACACACATACATAGAATGAATCGTTTTACATAAATATTATGAAAATACCACGTTAAATGAATTTATTTTCCATGTAAACCAGCTGCACAAATGAAAAAACCAAATTTCGTATTTTATTTACTTCGTAATTTCAGAGCTCTCTTTGATGCATACAGTATAATTCATTCTCGCCATAATAGGTGTGGTAGTTGAATAAAAGGGAAGTTTTATCTTTATTATTTTTTCTAAGAGGTTAGTTTTTGTGTTAGACAAAAATACAGTATGTAAGTTAATAAAAATAAATTTCGTAAAGTGTTTCTGCTATCAAAAGAGAGGGTGTCATTTTACGATATCTGTACCTTTCTTTCAAAACATTTTACACTTTGGAAGATCATATGACAAAGTTTCTTGGTCAAACTTGTCACATTGAAAATAATGAAGAACACAAAAAATCGACAGTTGTCTATATCACTGTTTGTTACTTGCAAGGAGGTATATTTTTACCAAATACCGTCTACATTACTAGAGGTAGAGATGAATTGTTCTTTCCATCCTAAAAAATTGAGCAAAAGACGAATATTTCAAAACTGTCCATATCTCTGTTTGAAACCTGTAAAAAGGTGTATTTGTACCAAATCTCTGGTAACTTAGCCAAAATATGAATACAATGGAGTAGTTGTAAAAAAAAAACAAAAAAAACCTTTGCCATCTCAATCACCCATTTGTCACTGAAAACGAGGAAGTCCAAATTTAAAGGGTGCCAGTTTGAGGAGCTGTAGAAACGTACCTCTTTGCCAAATTACAAGTTAGTTGGTCGAAAGAGGTCTGAATGATACACCAAATCTCCAAGGGGGTTATTTTACTTTCTGGCTCGCATAATATGACCTAAAATGGACATACCACGCATTTTGGAATGTAAATGTATGTGAACTGTGAAGAAGTATCTTGACCTAAATCCCTGAAATATGGAGAAGTAACTGTTAAGATTTTGATGCATCTTCATCCTATTTTACTTTTTAACAATTATCAAGTCCATCACTTTTGTTTGTCAATACACGAGACTTATATGAAAAAGTTTTTATTTAAATTCTCATGTAAATTTGTTAAAGTACGGCCGAGTAATGAGTAATGCCACAGGACCATATATGTCTGCGACACTTGACACACCTGAAATAATTCAAAATACGCACACCCAACCGTTTTTTATTTAATTGTGTTAGACGCATGAACATTTCATATTTCTACTATATTTCATATTGATTGCTGCAAATAGGACCACGTAGAAAGGCAAATCTACATTTTTGGTTAGTTTGACTTTTGACTCTACAAAATCTATATAAAAAACATGAATAAAAAAAATAAAAAATGTATGATTAAATTAGATCATGACATGATAGTACCAAGTTTTACTTTATCCACTGAAAATTGAAGGAATGGCAGTTGATAGAGAAGTGTTTGGAATAAAAAAGAAAGACAGAAGATGAAGAAATAGAAGAAAAAGAAATAATGAATGTGAAAATAATAAAAATAAAATTAAAGGAAAACCTTTTTTGAAAATGTTAAGACAGAAGAGACGAGTATACACAGGAGAAATACAGAGGGAAAATAATTTAAAATAATATCATTATTAAAACTTCGTTAAAGAATAGATAGATAAAACAATTATAATCAACATTCATAAAAAAATACCTCAAAAACAGAGACAAGGATAATGACAAAGATATAGCTCATGTTAAAAGTACAAAGTTATTTCAAAAATAGTTGATATTTATTAAGTGACTTTTTGAATATTACCAAAAAAACCTAGTTACCTGTAATTACACCAAAATTATAATCAGGCACACTTATTAAAGCGCTGTGGCGTTTTATTAAAATTATCCAAATTTATTTAAACAACCAGATTATCTACAATCCATGGACTAAGATTATCTACAACCCAGTTATATCTGCGTTAAATTAATTTATTTAAACAACCAGATTATCTACAATCCATAGACTAAGATTATTAAAATCGTTATTTCATTAAAGGAATGAAATACTAAACTTACTCTACACAAATTGTGTTATTTATCTATATTGTTGTTTTATCACATTACTTAGAATTAAAAATTCAAATTATGTCTAGTTATATCTGCGTTATATTATTCGTTTAAACAAGATATAAAATGTTTGTGTAACTGTGTGTTAGGTTATTGTGTACGTGTGACTCAAAAAAAAAGACGTTCTTTAACATCAAAATATTTTAATGTGAATTGAATTGGTTATAAACTGACCTTTTAATATTACTAATAAAACTTATTTACCTGCAATTACTCCAAAACGCTAATTAATAGGGTGAAGTATTTTTATTAAAATAATAGACATTATTTAAAGTAACATTAATTACAATCAATAGACTATTTTTGTTTAGCTTTACACGGTTGAGAAGAGAAATGGAAAATTTTACTATTCGTTATCTCAATGTTTTATTACATTACATAAAATTGAAAATTTATATTAAATTAAAATATAATGTGTGGTCTATGATTTGTTAACGCATGCGTAGTTTTACGTTATTAAGAGAATATATGTAAAGAAGACAAAAATATTTGGGTATTCTGTTATATATAGTAAATTAAAATCACACAAGAGAAAGAAAACATATGTTGTAAGGAAAAAGAAAATTGCTAAAAATGTATTAATGACGTTAAGAAATTATCAAAATCCAGAAATCTGTCTAGTAGAACGTAATTTCTATCCACAGAGTTATGAGTACAGCACGCTACAACTGCATCACTCTGCTAAATACATTACATTGTTTATACCAGAGTGTTTTAAATGATAAAATATCGGAATATTCGGCACACATTTCCATACATCTACAGTCCATACAATAAGTGTGGGTAAAACAGTAAAATATATTAGATATCTGATTACTAAAAAAACACGAATGGTGAAATAAAATACTATTATTTCGAAGATATTTTTTGTAGAAGTTCAGAATAACAGGTGACATCGTTTTCAACATATCACTTTGTTAAATTTCTTTTTTTTTTATCATAAACTGTAGCTCTGAACTTCTATTCACTAAATCAACAGATTAAAATTAATTTTTTTCTTTTTATTTTGTACCGTAACATACTGTGGACTAGTTTACTTTTTTATTCTCACAAATGCCTTATACGTCCTCTGGGCGTCAACTGCAACTGCGGTTAACTGTGGTGAGTAGTTATTTATTATCTTACTTTTAATTAACGCTTTATGTTTAGCATCAACATTCTACAAGAATTTGTAGAAAAACAATAACTACATACTTTGAAATATTCAGAATAATTGCATTATAAAGAAAGAGTGTGAAATTATTTTTAAGTCACATACTTTTGAAAGATATCTTTGTAGAACACCTTTAGAGCCCTTAGAATAGAATACACTTCCAACTGATCAATTCGCACCAAATGCAAATAAAATAAACGTTGAAAATATTAATTACAAACAACATGACTTAAAGCGTTTAAACCATGAAACCCGATAAGTCAATGATGTTTTCACAGCACTACTACAGCGATCATAGAGTGTGTATTAATATCTATTTATTCATCCGACTGAACCGTGTTCATTCACAACTTCATTCACAAGGTTTACAACTACATAACTCATCTACATGGATATAATTAAGTTGTTGTGTTTTTCTTAAGTACTTTAATAGGAATGTAAAATTCCTTGAGAAATGTATATTCTCTTTATTAACTGAAGAGTCTGGAAACTGAACTTTTTTGTGCAGTATTTTCACACTTAGTCAAAAGTTTACTCCAGACAATCAGCTTTGCGAGCAATAACATATTTTCAAAAGAAACAGAGAACCTAATAACATTAAACGAAAACATCTTTAGACTAAATAGCTTACAAAAAAGGCGTCTATAACAGATCGAAAACATGTGAAATTAAAGTTACTTAACTGAAAATTTTTCACGTTTAACCACATCACAGTAGTGAACACTATAAGCGGTCATATTCACGTTACTTACTTCTAAAAAAAGAACTCTTATTTCTACAGATAGGTGGCACACTAAACAAAAACATTCTCATATCAGTTCTAATATCTTCCAAAAATTAAAAGTAGCGTTGCACAGACTAGTAATAACGTAGAAAAAGAGAATCTTAGCTGGAAAGATCGATGAACGTTAAACAGATATTCATAACTTACATTCTGTTATCTATATAATCTGCACAGTAGGAGTGAATGTTTCATAAAGTTGTATAATTGTACCATGAGCGCTGAACTAGTTCTGAATATTTTGTACATTGAAGCACTAAAGAAATAGGTATATTTTACTAACAAACGACATGAGCTTCTTAAAACGCATTGAATTTGAAAAAAGTTGGACAAATACTTATCTGACATTCCGCTAGGCATTCTCTGACCTTACAACTATAAAAGTAATTCATATGCAGTCACATTCGTTGTAAGCTTATATTATGATCTAAAATGATTAAAATGATGTACATGAAACCTTTTTTCAGCAGTAATATTTAAACTCGCACATTCCATAAACAACTGACACCATTCATTTATTGATATTCTGCAAGAAATTGCACTTTTCTGTTGTTGCTTTAGGATAGGAGGACCAGATGGTCCAGATGATTTAAGTCGTTCGACTCGTAATCTATGAATCGCGGATAAAAATTCTGGTCGCACTAAACATGCTCGTCCTATCAGCCGTGGGGGCGTTATAATGTGACAGTCAATCCCGCTATTCGTTGGTAAAAGAATAGCCGAAGACTTGGCGGTGGGTGGTGGTGAATAACTGCTTTCCCTCTAGTCTCACACTGTTCAATTAGGGACGGTTAGCGCAGATAGTCCTCGTGTAGCTTTCCGCGAAGAAAAACAAACAAACTGCTTTAGGAAAGAAAACGACTCACTCTACTGACGAATCTGTAGTAACGACGCTAGGTAATTGTGTACATGTGAGATAAGAACAATACTTTACCATCTGATTATAGTTAAATGTTAACTTAATTGTTTGTAAGGTGAACATTTTAATATTAATGGCAATTACTCAAAAATAATAATCAGGTATTTAAAGCACTAGAGTGAAGTATCTTATTAAAATAATCCAATATTATTTACAGAACCAGATTATTTACAATCAATGGACCATTTTTGTTTAACTTTACTTGGTTAAAGAAAAGGAAAGGAAAATTTTACTCTATTCAAACGATATTCTTTATCTCAGTGTTTCATTACACTACATGAAATTAAAAATTCAAATTAAATCCAAAGATATCTGTGCTGCATGATTTATTAACTCATGCGTAGTTTTACGTCATTTATGTAAAATATTTATGGAAGACATAAAAATATATATGCAACTGTCTGTTACATATGATAAAATGGAATCCCACAATAGAATGAAAACAGCAATTGTAAGGTGAAGAATCACGTGAGAATATTATACAGGTCTTTTAGACACAGTAAAGATATAGGAAAAGAGAAATGGTTAAAGTATTTGAAATATCAAAATAAATCTTAAACAAGACGAAAAGAGAAGGAAGCAAAAAATGATATTCACATTTGATGAAGAAGAAAGTAATGTATTCTATTTGATTATAGGAAAGTGGGAACAAACGTATTATGTGAAACTGGCGAATGGATGTTAAGACTAATAGACGATGTATCCCCATCGCAATATGAGTTCTACTTCCGTTATTTCCTCCAAAACTATAGGATACATTCTATGCCATATATCCTGGGATCATTTCAATTGGCGCAGTGTTTTTCAATTTTTATTTATCTTGCGGTTTGTTTATAACAAACTATATACATATAAAATGAAGGAAGTCGTGTAAATATAAAATACTAAAACTAAATCTAACTAGTGTAATTATACGTACAGCAAAAAATAGAAATATATAATAGATAACAAAAAAGTTTATCAATACTTCATAGTTTAAAGTACATTAAATAACTTTCATGAACAAGAAAGGAATTTGCAAAAACGTAATGCTAGCAGTGTGTGGTTTTGATCCACTGACCTGTGGGACCAATACGCTTCCACTGCGCCACTCTGCTATGAAATGCAACTCTTACTGTCATATCTATATGATTTTTATGTGATATATCAGGTTTTATCTTAGATTCATCTATTTAAACTATACATCGTCAACGGTATCTTAGTATGTAAACAGGTGTTTTGAAAAGCTATTTAAACGATGAAAAATAATATAATACTTTCGCATCAAACGTATTTCTATGAATTGAATAATATATATAGACATATACCCTTTTTCAGACATGTGTCTTTCTTTTAGGTCTTTCTTTCAAACATTCTGTTTTCATTTAGTATCAGTATTATACACTATTTGAACAAACTGTGTTTGTAATGGAACATTTAAAATAACCATCAATTTTAAAATTTATGTTCAAATGTTTTGTTCATTCACATGAAAAGTGTCGTGAAATCTATTTAACTTCCGTTAGTAAATAATCAAACAAGTTCTACATACAGGTCACAAAACACGTTTGACGAGAAACGTTTTCTCAACATTGAAGAAAAAAAATCACTTTTTTCTTCCGGCGCTCTTCTACCTGCTCTAACATCAGTATATTGTGATCATACTAAGTTCGTGTTCAAATTGTTAAATCTGTTTCTTTTTCAATTACTACAAGTCATGGTTAAATGTACAATATTCAAATAAAAATACTTACGTTTTTTAAAAAGAAACCTTCTGTCACTACTAACAGCTGCATGTATAAAGTCGATTGTTACTTTTACTTAGGGCACAATGGTGGACAGTATAACACTAGAAGGAAGACAGCTAGTCATAACCACCCTCCGTCAACTCTTGGGCTACTTTTCTTCCAACAAATAGTGGGATTGACTGTACTATTATAACGCCACCACGGCTGAAAGGACGAGTATGTTTGGTATGACGGGGATTCGAACCCGCGACCCTTAGATTACTTAACTGTCTGGCCATGTCAGGTAGGACTGCGGTCTTATACACCTTAGCTACCGCGTTTCGTTACCTTTGTGGGCAGACGCCAGATATCCCTTCATAAAAACAACAATACTTTTACTTCATAAGTACAAAAATATTAATAATTATGACGAGTATTTAAAGTTTTTGGTGAAGCAAAAGGGATTCTTAGAAGAAAACAATGTGTTAATGATATGTTAGGGTCAAGGATAGTTCATCGTATAAAGTATATACATAAATATAGTTTTATTACTATTAGCTATTTCGAATATATGTTTTATTTTATATCTTTCTTCAAAGTTTGTGTTAGTTGAAATATACTCTAGCGTTACAAATTTAAGTTTAAAACTCAAGTTGCTTGATAATTTCAACAAAAGGAACTTTCTCAGATTTTTGCCTCTAACCAAAAAGTTACTGTTTCTTTAGCTTCACATATTAAATCTCAGTAAAATATGTGATATTTAACATAATAAAGACATGGTTAGTCGTCATTAACCTCTGTACTTCTGATACCACACTCTGAACAAAAACTGATAAAATCACTACTTTTTTCATATATCGGAAAATATAAACACATCATTATAAAATTATTTAATTCTTAAAGGTATATTTCTAAATTTTATTAAAAAAACGTTCCGCCGCATATGCATGAATGTCCATTTTGTAAAGCAATACCTGGATCTTTTTAATATTTACAATTAATAATAACCTCACTTTTTTAATCAGTGCTCTTCAAGAAAAATTATTCTGTAAACGGTTCAGTAAAACCAAAATGATTCGTATTCCATAATAAAACAGTTAGGTGTTAGGAGGAACTTTCTTAAAAACACTTTGTCATGAGGGAAATGCCACATTCTAATCTAAATATTTGTATAATTACATAATATTGAATGATAAAGAACACACATAAACGTCATTATTCCTCTTTACTTAATTAGATAAAATCACACTTTGTATTAAGATTAATGACTTTTTAATTAACGCGTTTTGTAATTGTTGAAAAGAAAATAACAGATTCTTATTAGTATGTTTAGAATAAAGCTTACGTGATCTCTGATATTTAATCATGGATTTAAAATTCACTACTTAGTTTACAAAAACTAGGATGTGTTGAAAAAAAAACTGATTTTCTATGAAATTAAAAGTCACTGATTGAACCTTAGGTCTCTATCATTACTATTTTAAACATATTCACAGTTGCATAATTCGGTTATCCGTGAATATAAAAAAAACTAAACTTAATTCTTACATTGCTTTCTGAAAGTTGATGTGATTTTCTTTTTAATATGTAATCTGGCAGCCACAATTCTTTGGAATGCCAGAATTGTTAATCATAATTATAAAAATCAAGTGTTTGTTGGTTAGTCACGTTCGATTTCTCCGAATTTCGTAAGTACACGTGTTCAGTTCTACTCTTTCGCCCAATAGTACTTTCTATTTTGATTGCATGTTCCAAATTTAGTTGTATTTAATGGCTATAATAGGCGTAAATAACTCTTATATTTCTCCACTTTTTATATTATATGTGGTATGTCAAGGAGGGAGTTGTTATATTAAGATTTATTTAATATCGAGTGAAATTAGTTTGTTGTTTGTTATGAAGAGAAGTTTGTGAACAATGATAGAATATTTACAAAAAATGTGGTTTTAAGATAAATATTACAAAAATGCGTTTGATGTAATTAGAAAATAACTGTTATTAATGAAGCTGGGACAAGGATCTATTCTAAGAAGAGAAACTCTTTAGTGTTCCAAAAGCATACTGGATAATTCAAATGTTGTGCCCCCTAGTGGACTTACAATGCCTGTGGGCATACAATACAAGTGTCTAACATGTACGCACTAAGCCAGTCCATAGGAGATAGATTTGCGTACCTTTACAAAAGATCCTGAGAATTGTTACCCACTGGTCTATGTGTGCTTGAATTTCCTAGCAACAAAGCGTACACGGTAACTTTAGTGAAAATCGTGAATAACGATGTGACATACGAAACTATATTCTGCACAACACTTACATGAAATTCAAGATGAGTACATTTAGGTTAAAAATAGATTTTCTATCACGTAAAACGTGTACAGCATACAGTGTTAAAGATTGTTTGAAACCTTCTAATTACAAAAAGTATACTTCGTAACGATAAACACTCGGATAAAGTTTAGTCACTAGGCTCTGTTTGTCTGTTTGAGCTCAAAGTAAGGTTAAGTTCATTGTGTCAGTCACATGAATCCAACTCGAATTTTATCGTTATTAACCCTCGAGCTTACTGGTGAGCCACGCACGGTTGAACGAATAGTTTAGGTAACTTAGCATTCTGAAGACACTGGTAACAGCTCATTTATATAATTTTTTTATATATTGGAAAACACACTTTATTTTCTACCTCTTTCATACTGATATTGAACTGTATCTTCTATATTACCTACCTTAGCCAGCCCTGGATTAACCATTAAGCAAAATAAGTACGTGCTCAGGGCAACAAGAGAAGCGGGACACCGCTAAGTTTTTCCCCTTTCTACCATGCTCTTAACTCTTTTCCTGACACACTAAACTTAACTCAATTTTTTTCCTAATCTGTCGTGTTCGACTTTACTCTGTGTAATTAAAAAAAGTTTTCTTTGGCTCGGTGAGCGACTGAAGTTTCGAGAAACTACTAAACTATGTGTCTGAAGTTAGAAGTCATTGATTTTCGAAATATTGCTGTGAAAAGCAGTACAAAATGTTATTAATCTTCAGATAAAAGATAGTCGTATGCTTTCATCTCTTACCTAGCAGGTAAAATATTTTTCTCATTCCTTCTAATGTAGTTGTTTATAAGAAATTATAGACAGTGAAATTGTTTTCTTTTACCTCTTATTGCTTTATTCAGTCACATCTACAGAAAAATAATAGAGTAATAGCACAAAAACATAAGTAAAACAAAATGGTGACAGATGAGTACAGAGACGTGGCTAGTTTTATGTTTTTTTGAATTTCTGCTTTCTTTGGCATATTAGGGTTATTGTCTCTTTTGTTTTAGTTTTATTGGCTTTAGTATTGCATTATTTATGTGTGATTCGAAACAAAAATAGTTCTTCATTGAATGAAACGATTGTAAATTCATGATACGCTGCAAACGATACAACAAAATAGAAATCTTGACACCAGAAAATATGATTTTGTTTTGAAAACGTGAAATGTTATACAAAGCACATGCAAGAAGAAGCAGCAGTGTATTCGGTTCTCTTTTGATTAAAACATCTTCAATAATTGTTTTATGTTTTTCAGACATTGTTATTTTTATTGATTTTAATCAAAATATTTTGTAAGTAATTATTTTTTTTTCTTTTGCACAAAGTCACAATTAATATGGGGACTTCATTAACACAGCTCAGCATAATGAAAGTATTTTTCATCCCAGTATCGTCACGAAATTCTCAAGTTTACAATAAATATAATTTAAAGTAAACAGAAATGGAGTGAATTATAATGTAGAAAAAGATAAAGAAATGAAAGAATTGTTGTTGTTGTTTTGAATTCAGCACAAATCTACACAATGGGCTATCTGTGCTCTGCTCACCACGAGTATTGAAACCAGGTTTTTTAGCGTTGTAAGTCTGCAGACATACCAAACGGGCCTCTGAGGGGCAAAAGGAAAGGATTAGGGTAAGATATATTAAAATGAGCTGTTGGATTAGACAGAATTACACATTCTGGAATGTAGGAAATGAAGATTAGAAATTTAGATATGGCGCTTGTTGCTTTGAAAAAGTAATGTAACTTTATTGATGAACATTAAATATTAAATAAGATAAAAAACTATTAAAGGCATATCCAGTGGAATATTAAGCAACAAGAAAAATGCAAGAAATGTCTGTTTATTTTATGTTTAGCGTAAAGCTTTGGGATGGGCTGTCTGTGCTCTGCCCACCATGGGTATCGAAACCTAGTTTTTAGCGTTGGATGTCTGCGGAGATACTGCTTTGCCACTTTGAAATAGCAAGAAACTACAAAAGGATTTGACAGAATGGAAAATATATATTAAAACTTAAGAAAAAATAAATAAAAAATAAGAAAATATGTATTTTTTAAAGTATTTTCCACAAAAAGTTTTTTCCAATGTATTTCATATTGGAAAAAAGAAATCTACAGAAATAATACATTGGAAAAAGGAAATATAAATATTGTCATTATTATTAGTGCATTAAATAATAGATGGAATAAAAGAAATATATCAAAGTTATTAAATTAAGTGGGACGAGAACAGAACTGATGCGATAATTAAAATGCGGCAGATAAGCAAGAGGGAAGAATAATAACATTATAGAAAGAAAAACAATGTGTAAATACTTCAAAGATTAACAACGGTCAATTCTACACATTTGGACCGGACGCGATGATTGAAAGAATGATTGAAAAAGAGTAAAATAGTGTCAAAACTCTGGTTATAGAAGAGAATTATTAATTAAAAAAGTGTACGTAAATGCACGGTAAGTTAAAAAATAGTTATAGTGTTTTTGAATATGCGAAAATGAAATAAGTGACACAGAGAATTTAAATTAATATATTTCGTCGAAAATGTCGAAAATCTGTTCCCAGGAAATATAAAACAAATTAGGGAATAAATATTTTGTATAATAATAATTATTATTATTAAAGGTAGACCTCATCTTATTTGTTCCTATAATGTTCAAGTTTAAACAACCATTGTCTTGAAAGTATTATTAGGCTTAAGAGACTATTTATTAAAATAATTGTGTCCACTGAAAGTCTGATAATACTGCTCAACATATAACTTTACTTTTTAAAATACACTTGAAATTTAGAAGATATAAAATTTTCACTTACTTTTCTTCATCTCTTAATAAGGTTTATAAGGTTTTACTCAGTTACTTTTACATAAACAAATAACAACACTTTTAAGGGAAGGGGGGCACGGAACGGCCTAGCGCGTTAAGGCGTGCGCTTCGTAATCTGAGAGTTGCGGGTTCGCGCCCGAGTCGCGCCAAACATGCTCGCCCTCCCAACCGTATGGGCGTTATAATGTTTCACTCAATCCAACTATTCGTTGGTAAAAGAGTTGCCCAAGAGTTGGCGGTGGGTGGTGATGTCTCGCTGCCTTCCCTCTAGTCTTACACTGCGAAATTAGCACAGATAGCCCTCGAGTAGCTTTGTGCGAAGTTCAAAAACAAACAAACAATTAACGGGAGGCATGAGGGACTGTTATAAAGCGATGGTAATGCTAGATTTACTGTTTTCATTTTTTTTTTTTTTCCACATTATAGTGGTGCAGTGGAAGCGTGCTGAACCCATAAACCTAAGCTTCTCGGATCAAAGCCGCGCTTTGCAAAATTTGTCTTTTGGCCCGGCCAGATGTCCAGAGAGTTAAGGCACTCGCCTCGTAGTTTGAGAGTCGATAGTTTGAATCCCCGTCACACCAAACATGCTGGCACTTTTATCTGTGGGAGTGATATAACGTGACGATCAACTCCACTATTTGTTGGTAAAAGAGTAGCCCAAGAGTTGGCGGTGTGTGGTTATGACTAGCTACCTTCCCTCTTGTCTTTCACGTTAAAATTAGGGAGGGCTAGTGCAGATGGCCCTTTTGTAGCTTTCTCCAAATTTCAAAAATAAATAATCAATTCTTTTTCTGTTTAATAATATGAATTATGAATATTTAATTTCTTCAGCCAAGTTACGAACGGTAATTAGTAGGCACTCTTATTTCGTGCTCTAATCTAAAACAGTGCCAGATTTTAGGTCCGCTGTTGGAGTACCACAACAAAAGTGTTTTCGTCAAATACCTCGGTATCCTTAGGGGCTGGGTGAAAAGCTTTACCTTTGTGCAAACTTCTGGTCTGAGACGATTAATTGGGCAGCACTTAGAAGTCAGTACGATGAGTTACACGACGCACATACATAGAATGAATTTTATTATATGAATATTATCTGTAGATCACGATAGGTGAATTTATTTTCCATGTAAACAAGTTGTACCAATAAAAAAAATCACGCTTCTTATTTACTTCATAATTTCAGAACTCTCTTTGATGCATACAGTATTGTTCATCCTCGCCATAATAAGTAAAGGAGAAACCAAATAGTTGGTGGTTGGTGGAGATGACTAGCTACCTTCCCACTAGTCCTACACTACTCACATATGAAGAGATATAGAAAAATTCTCTTTTCCGAGTAATAGAGTTGTGATCCTTTTGCATTGCTTTCTACAATATTTCCATAGTAACTGTAGAATTATAATGTCAGGTTCTATTTCCTGTAAAAAGAATTATTTATTTTGTGATACTTAAATTTTCTACTAACAATGTCTGGTTACTTCAGCTAACAACAGCTTCATAGTTTAATATATTACTATGTCGTAGGAAATGTCGTTTTAAGTTACATAAATAATTTCTTTTTTTATGTAAGTAAATCAAAATGTGTCAAGGAAAGTGAGTTTTGAAAATAGTTTATCATGAATGTTCAAATGAATATTTTTAATACAATAATGAGGTACTTTGCAATTGACCATCCTGGGTATCGAAATTCCAGCATATCCAACTATCCACAAAGAAAAAGCGAATGCAATAATATAGTTCTATGTTTTGTGATCTCGTGCCAAAGTTTAGTGACGACTAACCTGTGTCAATTCAACCACTTTCCACGGAGACTTGGGTTTTACAACGTTAAAATCAGAGGTACGATTCCTTTAGGTTGTCTCAGCAGGTAGCCCGATACTCAGATGTATATTATTCTTTAAAACATGACTTTAGTCAGTGAAACTACCTTAAAAATCAAAACATGCCCAGTATATGTAAAGTACTGATGTTATCGAAAGTAGAACAGCGTTAGAATTAAAAACGTATTTACTTCGAACTTTTAAACCACATTTTTCGTGAAAAGAGTTTTGAGCCTCTTAGGAAGGGGTAAAACTTGTTTAATCTTTTAATGACGTTGAAGATACGCAAAAGTATGTTCAACCTTCGACTATTGCTAATTATATAAAGGAACAAATAATTTTCTTTTGTGTGTGTAAACTAACAAAGTATTTGTGTGAATTCAAAACATGTAATGTTCAGCTTATTAGTATTCCACATTGTAGCTAAATTGATATATAACTTTCATACTAAATACAAGATTTATATAGAAAACAACATCAACCAACGACGAACACATAACTATCGTTACTGTATACGAGCTTGGTAAACTTTTCGTCATAAATGATGATATGTTATCCAACTCATAAATTGAATTTCGGAGAATAACTATTGTATTTTTCTTTCCTTTTAAAATAACTAAAAAATATTCTTTTCTAGGCTTAACGTCATGGAGCTTACGTACATAAAACTGATAGTAGGTGTGACGTTGATACAATTTTCAATAATATTGTTATTTATTATACAATATTTGAAAATACGATTAAAAACGTTTATTTATTAACCTTCGTAAGCTTTATTATTAAGACTGTACAATAATATCAGAAAGGCGCAATAAAAGTGTACTGGGCTAATAACCCCAAAATTCGTGAATCGAAACCACACAACGCCAATAATTTCACGAATTTTCTTTATCTACTAGAGTCCCGCATTCATTTTACGAAATCTGGTTTAAACTACTAATGTTGTTACCGGTTATGTGTTTATTAATTATTAATGCACAGCTTCAATATAGTAACTGCACGTTCTTCACATACCCCTATACAAATTATGAAAATTGTGTACTTATTAGTGTTACCTACAAAGAAAACAGATTTGAGTTGAGTATTTTAATTACTCGTGATTCAGTAGAACAAAAACGAAAAAAAACAAACATGTTTGCCAGTAAGATAATAGTTTTCGTATGAATCAAAATTAGCGTTTCTTATCATCAACCAAGTGAGAGTTCTGGAACTATTCTCTATACTTTTAAATAATCAAGATATTTGACTAAATCTTATGTTTATGTAGTTTTATTAAGTATTTATATGTAATGAGGTTAGAACTAATGTTTGTGAAAAAATCTAGTACGTGATTGTGATATGGTTGAATCTTGAAAGAACAGAAAAGTTCAGTCTGTGTCTCTGTAAGATCGGCTAGCAAATCTAATAGCTGGATCTAGTTATAGACAGCTTTCATTCCATTTCTTTGTTGTTATTTCTGAGAATCATGATTTTAATAGCATTAGAGACAAGGAGTAACAACCTACTTTTTCAAAGATGTTTTAGGTTTTGTTTTGCTAGAAGTTTGACCATGTTCACGAATAATTTGTAGATATTTTCACAACAAAAACTTTTTTCCAGTTTACTTCTGAACTAACCACAGAACTTATGATAATAACACTAAAAGAGATTAAATCGAAGGCTCAGTTCATTATAAATTGAAATAACGTAAACAGAAATAGAATGAAATATATTAGGATTCTATGGTTTGTTTTGAATTTCGCGCAATGCTACAAGAGGGCTATCTGCGATATCCGTCCCTATTTTAGCAGTGTAAAACTAGAGGGAATGAAACAAGTCATCACCACCTACTGCCAACTATTGGACTACTCCTTTACAAAGAATAGTGGGATTGACCGTCACTTTACATTACCCCCACTGCTAAAAGGGCGATCATGTTTGGTGCAATAAAGATTCGAACTCCGGACCCTAAGATTACAAGTCGGGTGTCTAAATCACCTTGTCAAGTCTCTGTGAATTCTAGGTTAAATGGTTGAGTATCGATATGGCATGTGTAGTAGAAAAGGGAGGAAACATTTAAAAATAATTCAGGCTAAATATTTTAGCATTGACTTTTGGATTAGGCAGATCTGCACCTTGTTATAGGCAGCAAAAGAAGGTTTGAAGGATAGATGTAGCAGTTAGAAACATGAGATAATTACGAGACTATATAGAAAAAGACATTAAAGAATTTAAGGGATGAATGCAGTATGTCTCCATCACGAATTCCATCATGGCCTACCTATCACCATGAAAATAATGAAAAACACAAAAAAATATCGACAATTGTCTATATCACTGTTTGTTACGTGCAAGGAGATATATTTTTACTAAATACCATCTACATTACTAGAGGTAGAGACCAATTGTTCTTTTCTTCCTAAAAATTGAGCAAAAAAAGAGAAAAATATCAAAGCTGTCCATATCTCTGTTTAAAACGTTTAAAAAGGTATATTTGTACCAAATCTCTGGTAACTTGACCAAAATATGAATACTGTGTCGTAGTTGTAAAGAACAACAACCTTTGGCTTCTCAATCACCCATTTATTACTGAAAACGAGCAAGTCCAAATTTATAGGGTGCCAGTTTAGAGAAGCTGTAGAAAAGTACCTCTTTGCCGCCTTGCATGTAAGTTGGTCTGAACGGGGCTGAATGATACACTAAATCTCCCATGAGTTTATTTTAACTTTCTGGCTTTCATAATATGACCAAAAATGTGCATATAATCCGATTTGAATTTCTAACAATTGTCAGGTTCACCATTTTTGTTTGTCAATGCACGAAACTTATATGAAAGAGTTTTTTATTTATATTCTCATGTAAATTGGTTAAAATACGGCCGAGTAATGACTAATGCGACAGAACCATGTACACCCAACTTTTCTGATTTATATGTGTTGGGCGCATGAACATTTAATATTTCTGCCAGATTTCATATTGATTAAGGCAAATATGACTACATAGAGAGCCAAATCTAGATTTTCGGGTGGTTTGACTTATTTTAAAATCTGTATTAAAAACTTGAATTAAAAAATATAAAACTGTATGATTAATTTAGGCCATGATATGATTATACCAAGTTTCGCTTTATCCACTGAAAACTGAAGGAATGGCAATTGATAGAGAAGTGTTTGGAAAAAAGAAAGAAAGAAGAAGAAGAAATAAAAGAAAAAGAAATAATGAATGTGAAAATAATAAAAATAAAATTAAATGAAATTTTATTGGAAAGGTTAAGACAGAAGAGACGAGTATATACAGGAGAGATACAAAGGGAAAAATAATTTAAAATTATTATTATTATAAATTCATTAAAGAATAGAGAAGACAAAAGAAATATATCAAACATTACTATCAACATTCATAAAAAATACCTCAAAACAGAGTCAAAGATAATGACAAAGATATAGCTCATCTGAAACGTCTTATAAAAGTTAAAAGTAGAACATGATTTCAAAAAAATAGTTGATCAAGCGACCTATTGAATATTACCAAAAAACTTAGTTATCTGTAATTACACCAAAATTATAGTGAAGCACACAAATTAAAGCACTGAAGTATTTCATTCAAATCATCCAAATTTATTTAAACAACCATATTATCTACAATCCATAGACTAAGACTGTTAAAATCGTTATTTCATTAAAGGAATCAAATACTAAACTTACTCTATACAAATTGTGTTATTTATCTTTATTGTTGTTTTATCACATTACATGGAATTAAAAATTCAAATTAAATCCAGTTATATCTGCGTTATATTAATCGTTAACACAAGCATGGTTTTACATCATTGATACACAGATATTTAAATAAGGTATAAAATATTTGTGTAGCTGTGTGTTAGGTTATTGTGTACGAGTGACACAAAAACAAAAAAGTACTTCAACATCTAAATATTTTAATGTGAATTGAGTTGGTTATAAACTGACCTTTTAATATTACTAATAAAACTTATTTACCTGCAATTACTCCAAAACACTAATTAATAGGGTGAAGTATTTTTATTAAAATAATAAAACATTATTTAACGAATCAGATTATTAACAATCAACAGACCATTTTTGTTTAGCTTTACACGGTTGAGAAAATAAGTATAAAAATTTACTCCATTCAATAACTATTCTCTATCTCAATGTTTCATTACACTACATAAAATTTAAAATTTAAATTAAATCAAAGTATGGTCTATGGTTTGTTAACGCAGGCGTACTTTAACGTTACTAAGAGAATATATGTATAAAAGACATTGGGGCGTAGCCAAGGGGGGGGTTAGGGGTTAACCCTCCCATGGACCCAAACCTTTTAGACAAGTTCAGTTGCCACCTGTGAAGTTTCATAAACATCCGTGATTGCATGACAGATAATTTCACACACAACAAATGTTCAAATGCAAATATCTGTTTGAACACTTTTAATACAGCAAGTTTTGTCAGAACTAGAGAAATACAATCGAATATCTATGAAAGGCTCAAACGCCTGTTCGTTCTTGCAAGGACATCTACTACACAGTTTGGTTCAAATTTAATATCACGATGAATGTACAATGAGGCCAGGCCATTCAATCGATCTTCAGTGGTGGTATTTCTCAAATACCTTTTGAGTCTTCTGAGAGTTGAAAACGACCGTTCCACTGGTCTCGTTGACACAGGCAGCGTGGCAAATACTTTCAACAGTCCAGAAATGACAAGGAACATTTATGCATTGTACATTGCATATGCATGCATGACATTGTTTGGTCTGTTGTTCATAAGTGATTTGTACAAAACCCTAAGTTCACCTACTGCAACTAGTTAAATGCTGTCAATGTGAGCCATGTATATATTGACCAACTCTTCAATTTGGTCACATTGTTGTGCTGTAGGTTCTGACCGTTCTGTGGTAGATCCTGATGGTAGTAGACACATGAAGTTTGTAAGGAGAGTTTTGTGACTGGACAGACGGTCACATATTTGTGAAAGAAAGTGATCAACAAATGGTACCAGTACAACAATACGAAAGTACTCCTCAGGGCTAGTGGTTTCTGGGTTAGCACGTTTTAGCCTGTCTTGGCATTATGATGTCAATTTGAAGCTCCCTACACACAGTTTGAGCCTCACAGAAAATGTTGTTAAATTCATTCACAGTATTATTTCTGAGTGAACGGATTAAATCTTTCCCTATTTCTGTATGATGCATTGCAACACCTAAATCAATGTTCTATTGCTGCAGTAAGTTGCACAGAGGTAAACTGAAGGAAAGCAATTTAGCAATGGTAAGTAAATTGATGATGAATTCTGGCTGTGTTATAGAACACAACAATTCATTGGCTTGCGTGGCAGAATCTCTGTCTTGACAACCTGATATGGTCTCAAGGGTGTCTGCAACTGCATGGATTAATTCTAGAAAGACAATGATTGAGTCCTGCCTCTCAACCCACCGGGTAGAGCTGAGACCTTTCAAACTTTTTTTTCCGATTCAGGTGCTTTATTCTCCACTGAAAGAGCCAAAACGTGCTTTCGTTTGGGTGTATTGAGAAAGTTTTCAGTGCTAGAAATTACTCTTATGCAATTTCCCCCAGGACCTTCTTTACAAGCATCAGAAATTGCCAAGTTTAGGGAATGGGCACTGCAGTGTACATAGGGTGCAAGTGTGAAGTTATCAGTTATGTGTCTCTGGTTCCTTTGTTTTGAATTTCGCGCAAAGCTACTCGAGGACTATCTGTGCTAGCCGTTCCTAATTTAGCAATGTATGACTAGAGGAAAAGCAGCTAGTCATCACCACCCACCGCCAACTCTTGGGGTACTCTTTTATCAACGAATAGAGGGATTGACAGTCACATTATAACGCCCCCACGGCTGAAAGGGCGAGCATGTTTGGTGCCACCGGTATTCGAACCCGCGATACTCGGATTACGAGTCGAACGCCTTAACACGCTCGGCCATGCCGGGCCGTGTCTCTGGTCACCATTGAATTTCCCACTCATAGAGGCATCACTGTCGTACCCTTGTCCTCGAAGGTAAGCCATGTCAATACCATATTTTGTCAGACTTGTTATTATGACATCAGCCAGGTTTCTGCCTGTCACATCATAAACAGGTATAAATTGCAAAAAATCTTCTCTCGTTGCAAGAAAGTTATCATTGGCATGCAAATATCTAACAATCAGCGAAAACTGTTGAATGCCTGAAATATCTGTTGTTTCATCAGCTAATATTGAGAAACACTTTGCAGCATTAACCCTGTTGACCAAAGCCTCAAGAACATGAGTATTACAGGCATTGATGATTTCATTTTGAATTTGAGGACTAGGTTAGTGCCATGGTGCTGCTAGCCGTCCACGGTGCATCCGCTGTTTATTTTTTGAAGTTATTTCTTGAAATCCAGGAAATCTGAACATACACTGTTCGTGTTATTTGAATACAGATTGTAGACACTATACATATATTTTGCACTCTCCTGAGTGACTCATATTTTATATGTTGATGACAGGACTCTAGGCCTACTTTGCTGGGCCGGATGTATTCTGTTATACATAGTAAATTAAAATCACACAAGAAAAAGAAAACATAAGTTGTAGGCGAAAAAAAAATAGCTAAAATTCAGTATTGACGACAAGAAATGATCAAAATCCAGAAAACTATCTAGCAGAACGTAATTTCTGTCCACAGAGTTATGAGTGATTCACCCTTCAACTGCATCACTCTGCTAAACATATTACATTGTTTATACCAGAGTGTTTTAGATCATAAAATATTGGAATATTCGACACACATTTCCATACATCTACAGTCCATACAATAAGTGTGGGTAAAACAGTAAAATATATTAGATATCTGATTACTAAAAAAAAATAAAATGGTGTAATACAATACTATTGTTTCAAAGATATTTTTTGTAAAACTTCATAATAACAGGTGACATCGTTTTTAACACATATCACTATGTTAAATTCCTTTAACATTTTTTCGTCATAAACAGTAGCTATGAACTTCTATTCACTAAATCAACAGATTAAAATTAAAATTCTTTCTTTTTTAATATTGTACCGTAACATACTGTGGACTATTTCACATTTTTATTCTTACAAATGCCCTATAAGTCCTCTGGGCGTTAACTACAACTGCGGTTAATACGTGAGTAGTTATTTATTAAATTACTTTTAAATAGCGCTTTATTTTTGTTTATTTAGTCGCTTTAGCGACTGTGCTCAGTAAGTGTCATCGACGTTTATATAAATTTTGTTTCTCAAATACACTGAAATCCTTCCATATAATTTTCGTAACATGAGTATTTCCCCCGAAACTTTATCTATGGAATGAAAACAAATCTAAGGCTTAAAGAGTAGGTTTACAAATACATAACTCATCTAGATGTAAATAATTAAGTTATTGTATTTTTCGTAAGTACTTTAATAGGAATGTAAAATTTACTTCTCACAAAATCACAGAAGTGTATGCAATATATTAAAAAGTTCCTTAAGAAATGCTTTTACCCTTGAGTAGCTGGCCCCCCCCAGAAACTGAGCGGTATGTCTGCGGACTCACAACGCTAAAAACTGGGTTTCGATACCGGTGGTGGGCAAAGCACAGATAGCCCATTCTGTAGCTTTGTGCTTAATTTAAAACAACAACAACAACTTTATTAACTTAAAGAGTCTGGAAAATGTACATAGAACCTAATAACGTTAAACGAAAACATCTTTTGACAAAGTAGCTTAATGATTAGGGTCTCTAACAGAGAGAAAACATAAGAGGTTAAAGCTACTTAAATGAAATTTTCTCATGTTTAACTGCGTTAAAGTAGTGAACACCATAAGCGGTCATATTCACGAGAGTAATTTCTAAAAAAAGCATATTTCTACGGATAGGTGACATACTGAACAAAAAGCATTATCATATCATTTCTAATTCCTTCCAAAAATTATAGGTAGCGTTGCACAGACTTGTTATGACGTTGAGAGAAAAGAGAATCTTAAATGAAAATCAATGCTGGAAAGATCCAAGAACTTTAAATAAACATTCATAACTTACATTCTATTATCTCTATAGTCAGCACCGTAAGAGAGAACGTTTCATAGAGTTGTGGAATTGTACCACGAGCCCTAGACAAGTTCTTAATATCTTGTTACGTTGAAACACTGTAGAAATAGGTATATTTTAGTCACAAACGATATTTGCTTCTTAAAACTCACTGAACTTCTTGTTTAAAAAACATTCTACAAACTCTTATTTGACATTTCGCTTGGCATTCTTAGACCTTGCAAGTATAAAAGTAATTCAGAAGCGGTCCCTTTAGATGTGAGCTTATATAATGATCTGAAATGTTTCTATTGAGATTCTGCCAGAAAAAGAAATTTTTTACTGTTGCTTTATGATTCAAAATGGCTTACACTATTGACGAATCTACAGAAACGATGCTAGGTTATTGTGTACGTGTGAGACAAGACTTACAAGACAAGTATACTTGGTTGTAAAGTGAGGCGTTATAATGTGACGATCAATCCCGCTATTCGTTTATAAAAGAGTAGCCGAAGACTTGGCGGTGGGTGGTGATGACTAACTGCATTCCTTCTGGAGGAAGAAAGTTATCTATTCTAT
Source organism: Tachypleus tridentatus (assembly GCF_004210375.1). Lineage (NCBI taxonomy): Eukaryota > Metazoa > Arthropoda > Merostomata > Xiphosura > Limulidae > Tachypleus > Tachypleus tridentatus. The sequence continues at coordinate 41,026,187 of NC_134825.1, read as the reverse complement.
TTGATGATAGGAAAATGGGAGCAAACTTATTTTGTGAAACTGGCGAATGGATGTTAAGACTGATTGACGATGTATCCCCAGCACAACGTAGGTCCTACTTTCGCTAACATCTCCAAAACCCTCCATATAACCTGGGATCATTTCAACTGGTGCAATGTATTTTCATTTTTTTATGTTCCAATATGTTTTTCGTTATAACAAACTATATACACATGAAATGAAGGAAGGCATGTGAAAAGAAAAGACTAAAACACGCAACAAACTAACGATGGAATACAAAAAACCTAATTAGTGTAAGTACATCAAAAATAATTAATATATAATAGATAACAAAGAAAATCCTAGCAGTACTTATTAGTTTGAAATAAATTAAATGACATTGATCACCGAGAAATGAAGTTATGAAAACGTAATGTTAGCAGAGCGTGGTTTCGATCCACGGACCTCTGGGTTATGGGCCCAGCACGCTTCCACTGCGCCACTCTGCTATGAAATTAACATCTCACAGTAATATTTATATGACATTTAGGTGCTACTATTCCTCATTGTTATCAAATTTACATATTCAAACTTTACTTCGTCAACCCCATCTTTGTATGTAAACACGTATTTTGAAAAGCTGTTTAAACAATGAAAAATGATATAATACTTTCGCATCGAACGTATTTCTATGAATTGAATAATATATATATATTCCCTTTGCTCTGACATATATCTCTTTCCTTTGTGTTTTTTCTTTAAGTATACTGTTTTTATTTTGTAATCGTATTATACACTGTTTGAACAAAATGTGTTAGTAGTGGAACATTTAAAGTAACCTTTAATTTTAAAATTTACGTTCAAACATTTTGTTTATTCACAGAAAACGTGTGGTGAAATCCATTTAACTTCCGTTAGTAAATAGCGTAACAAGTTGAACATATAAAACACGTTTTACGAGAAGATTTGCTCAACACTATAGGAAAAAAATAACCTTTTCCCTTCCGGCGCTGTTCTACCTGCTATACCATCAGTATATTGTGATCGTATATAGTACATTGTAATTGTTAAATCTGTTTATTTTTAAATAACCACAAGTAGACTTATACACCTTAGCTACCGCGTTTCGTTACCATTGTGGGTAGACGACAGATATTCTTCAGTAAAAACAACAATACTTTTGCTTCATAAGCATCAAATATTAATAATTATCCAAAGTCTTTCAAGTCTTTTGTTTAAACCCTGAGGAATTCGTAAAAGAAAATAATGTATTAATGATTTGTTAGGGTCAACGATAGTTTTGCGTATTGAATACATACATAAATATATTTTTATATACTATTAGCTATTTCGAATATATGTTTCATTTCGTACCTTTCTACAGTGTTTCTGTCAGTTGGAGTGTAATACAGCATTACAAATTTAAGTTCAAAACTCAAGTTGCTTGATTATTATCAACAAAAGTAACTTTTGCAGATTTTTTTCTGATAAAAAAGTTACTGTTTCTTTAGCTCTACATATTAAATATCAGTAAAATATGTGATTTTTAATATAATAAAGACATGGTTAGTCGTCATTAACCTCTGCACCTCTGATACAACACTCTGGACAAAAACTGATAAAATCGCTACTTTTTTCATATATCGAAAATTATGAACACATTATTATAAAATTATTCAATTCTTAAAGGTATATTTCTAAATTTTATTAAAAAAACGTTCTGCCGCATATGCATGAATATCCATTTTGTAAAGCAATACCTGGATGTTTTTAATATTTACAATTAATAATAACCTCACTTTTTTAATCAGTGCTCTTCAAGAAAAATTATTCTGTAAACGGTTCAGTAAAACCAAAATGATTCGTATTCCATAATAAATCAGTTAGGTGTTTGGTGGAACTTTCTTAAAAACACTTTGTCATGAGGGAAATGTCACATTGTAATCTAAATATTCGTATAATAACATAATATTAAATGATAAAGAACACACATAAACGTCATTTTTCCTCTTTACTTAATTAGATAAAATCATACTTTGTATTAAGATTAATGACTTTTTTATTGACGCGTTTTGTAATTGTTGAAAATATAATTACAGATTTTTTATTAGTATGTTTAAAATAAAGCTTAGGTGATCTCTGATATTTAAGTCATGGATTTAAAATTCACTACTTAGTTTACAAGAAGTAGGATGTTTTGACATATTCTGCATAAAATTAAGTCACTGATTGAACTTTAGGTCTCTGTCATTACTATTTTAATTAGATTATCTGATATAATTCATTAATACGTGAATATAGAAAAAATAAAGTTAATTCACACGTTTCCTTCTGAAAGTAGATAGCGTGAGGTATTTATTGTTTTTCTCCAAATATGTGAACTACAGCCACAGTTCGTTAGAGTATTTGAACCGTTAATCATTATTATAAAAATCAAGTGTTTGTCGGTCATTCACCTTCGATTTCTTCGAATTTCGTGAGTTACACGTGTTCAGTTCCACTCTTTTTCCCCAATTATACTTTCTCTTTTAATTGCATGTTCCCATTTTAGTTGAATTTAATTGCTAAAAGAGGCATAAATAACTCTTATATTTCGCCACTTTTTATGTTATATAAAAGTATGTCAGGGATGGAGATTTTATACTAATATTTATTTGATATCGAGTGAAATTAGTTTGTTGATTGTTATGAAGAGAAGTTTGTGAACGATGATAGAATATTTACAAAAAATGTGGTTTTGAGATAAATATTACAAAAATGCGTTTGATGTAATTAGAAAATAACTGTTATTAATAAAGCTGGGACAAGGATCTATTCTCAGAAGAGAAACATTTTATGTAAAGGAGATATTGCTTATCATAAACTACGGTCTACTGAAGCTAAAAGACCCTTTATTTTTATTTTGTCTGTTTTCAAACTAGTTGCACAATGATAGGTCTGCGGACTTACAACGCCCGTGGAGGGCAGAGTACACATAGCCCTCTGCGTAGCTTTGTGTTTAACTACAAATAAATTTAGTAGGTTCTAAATTGTCATTGTTTTTATGGGATTCTGTATTACAGTATAACATGAACACAGTAAACCAATGCATACAAGGTGGATTTCAATACTTTTACAAAAGATCCTGAGACTTGTTACCTACTGGTGTATGAATGCTTGAGTTTCTTAGCAACAAAACGTACACGGTAACTTGAATGAAAATCGTGAATAACGATGTGACACACGAAACTAAATGCTGCACAACACTTACATGAAATTCAAGAAGAGTACATTTTGGTTAAAAGTAGATTTTCTATCACGTAAAACGTGTATAGCATACAGAGTTAAAGATTGTTTGAAACCTTCAAATTACAAAAAGTATACTTCGTAACAATAAACACTCGGATAAAGTTCACTCACTAGGCTCTGTTTGTCTGTTTGAGCTCAAAGTAAGCTTAAGTTCATTGTGTCAGTCACATGAATTTTATCTTCATTAACCCTCGAGCTCACTTGTGAGCCACGCACGCTTGAACGAATAGTTTAGGTAACTTGACATTCTGAAGACACTGGGAACAGCTCATTTATATACAAATCACATTACTCTAAAATATTCAATAAATTACATGTTATTTACTGTGAATACTTTAGAAAACGAGTGTTATTATTAGACAGAACGGTAATTTAGCAAAAAAAAAATCATAAAGGTAAACAGTAATCAGCCGATGTTCATAACCTAATGATTTTCGCTTTTATATATTGTAAAACACGGTTTATTTTCTACCTTTTTCATACTGATATCGAGCTGTATTTTCATATTACCTATCTTATACTGGTATACAGCCAGCCCTGGATTAACCTGAAGTTCCGAGAAACTACTAAACTATGTATTCGAGGGTAATAAGTCATTGATTTGCAAAAGATTACTGTAAAGAGCAGTACAAAATGTTGGTAAAACTTCAGATAAAAGATGATCGTATGTTATCATCTCTGACCTTGGAGATAAAGTATATTTTTCAACCATTTCTTCTGTTGTAGCTATTTATAAGAAATTATAGGCAGTGAAACTGTTTTCTTTTACCTCTAATTACTTTATTCAGTCACATCAACAGAAAAATAAGAGTATAATACCACAGAAACATATGTGAAACAAAATGGTGACAGATGAGTACAGAGACGTGGCTGCTTTTATGTTTTTTCAACTTCTGCTTTCGTACGTTATATTTGGGTTTTTGTCTCGTTTGGTTTAGTTTTATTGGCGTTAGTATTGCATTATTCATGTGTGTTTTGAAAAAAAAAGTTCTTCTTTAAATGAAACAATAGTAAATTCATAAAACGCTGCAAACGATAGCATAGAATAGAAATCACGACACCAAAAAAGATGATTTTCTTTTGAAAACTTGAAATGTCATACAAAGCACATGAAAGAATCAGGAGCAATGTATCCTGTTCTCTTTTTGTTAAAACAGCTTTAACAATTATTTATGTTTTTCAGACATTGTTATTTTTTTCATTTTAATCAAAATATTTAGTAGATAATGATTTTTTTTCTTTTGCAAAAAGTCACAATTAATATGGTTACTTCATTAAAACAGCTCAGCATAATGAAAGTAATTTTCATCCTAGCAACGCCACGAAATTTTCAAGTTTACTATAAAAATAATTTGAAGTAAACAAAAATGGAGTGAATTATAATGTAGAAAAAGAGAAAAAAATGAAAATCAATGCTGGAAAGATCCAAGAACTTTAAATAAACATTCATAACTTACATTCTATTATCTCTATAGTCAGCACCGTAAGAGAGAACGTTTCATAAAGTTGTGGAATTGTACCACGAGCCCTGGACAAGTTCTTAATATCTTGTTACGTTGAAACACTGTAGAAATAGGTATATTTTAGTCACAAACGATATGTGTTTCTTAAAACTCACTGAACTTCTTGTTTAACAACATTCTACAAACTCTTATTTGGGATTTCGCTTGGCATTCTTAGACCTTGCAAGTATAAAAGTAATTCAGAAGCGGTCCCTTTAGATGTGAGCTTATATAATGATCTGAAATGTTTTTATTGAGATTCTAGCAGAATAAGAAATTTTTTACTGTTGCTTTATGATTCAAAATGGCTTACACTATTGACGATTCTACAGAAACGATGCTAGGTTATTGTGTACGTGTGAGACAAGACATACAAGACAAGACAAGACAAGACAAGTATACTTGGTTGTAAAGTGAGGCGTTATAATGTGACGATCAATCCCGCTATTTATTGATAAAAGAGTAGCCGAAGACTTGGCGGTGGGTGGTGGTGACTAACTGCATTCATTCTGGAGGAAGAAAGTTATCTATTCTATTTGATGATAGGAAAATGGGAGCAAACTTATTTTGTGAAACTGGCGAATGGATGTTAAGACTGATTGACGATGTATCCCCAGCACAACGTAGGTCCTACTTTCGCTAACATCTCCAAAACCCTCCATATAACCTGGGATCATTTCAGCTGGTGCAATGTATTTTCATTTTTTTATGTTCCAATACGTTTTACTTTATAACAAACTATATACACATGAAATGAAGGAAGGCATGTGAAAAGAAAAGACTAAAAAACGCAGCAAACTAACGATGGAATACAAAAACCTAATTACTGTAAGTACATCAAAAATTATTAATATACAATAGATAACAAAGAAGCTCCTACCTGTACTTATTACTTTGAAATGAATTAAATGACATTTGTCACCGAGAAATGAAATTATGAAAACGTAATGTTAGCAGAGCGTGGTTTCGATCCACGGACCTCTGGGTTATGGGCCCAGCACGCTTCCACTGCGCCACTCTGCTATGAAAGTAACGTCTCACAGTAATATTTATATGACATTTAGGTGCTACTATTCCTCATTGTTATCAGATTTACATATTCAAACTTTACTTCGTCAACCCCATCTTTGTATGTAAACACGTATTTTGAAAAGCTGTTTAAACAATGAAAAATGATATAATACTTTCGCATCGAACGTATTTCTATGAATTGAATAATATATATATATTCCCTTTGCTCTGACATATATGTCTTTCTTTTGTGTTTTTTCTTTAAGTATACTGTTTTTATTTTGTAATCGTATTATACACTGTTTGAACAAAATGTGTTAGTAGTGGAACATTTAAAATAACCATTAATTTTAAAATTTACGTTCAAATATTTTGTTTATTCAGAGAAAACGTGTGGTGAAATCCATTTAACTTCCGTTAGTAAATAGCGTAACAAGTTGAACATATAAAACACGTTTTACGAGAAGATTTGCTCAACACTATAGGAAAAAAAATAACCTTTTCCCTTCCGGCGCTGTTCTACCTGCTATAACATCAGTATATTGTGATCGTATATAGTACATTGTAATTGTTAAATCTGTTTATTTTTAAATAACCACACGTAAACTTATACACCTTAGCTACCGCGTTTCGTTACCATTGTGGGTAGACGACAGATATTCTTCAGTAAAAACAACAACACTTTTACTTCATATGCATCAAATATTAATAATTATCCAAAGTCTTTCAAGTCTTTTGTTTAAACCCTAAGGAATTCGTAAAAGAAAATAATGTATTAATGATTTGTTAGGGTCAACGATAGTTTTGCGTATTGAATACATACATAAATATATTTTTATATACTATTAGCTATTTCGAATATATGTTTCATTTCGTACCTTTCTACAGTGTTTCTGTTAGTTGAAGTGTAATACAGCATTACAAATTTAAGTTCAAAACTCAAGTTGCTTGATTATTATCAACAAAAGTAGCTTTTTCAGATTTTTGCTTCTGAAAAAAAAGTTACTGTTTCTTTAGCTCCACATATTAAATCTCAGTAAAATATGGGATTTTTAATATAATAAAGACATGTTTAGTCGTCATTAACCTCTGCACCTCTGATACAACACTCTGGACAAAAACTGATAAAATCGCTACTTTTTTCATATATCGAAAATTATGAACACATTATTATAAAATTATTCAATTCTTAAAGGTATATTTCTAAATGTTAGTAAAAAAACGTTCTGCGGCATATGCATGAATATCTATTTTGTAAACCAATACCTGGATGTTTTTAATATTTACAATTAATTATAACCTCACTTTTTTAATCAGTGATCTTCAAGAAAAATTATTCTGTAAACAGTTCAGTAAAACCAAAATGATTCGTATTCCATAATAAATCAGTTAGGTGTATGGTGGAACTTTCTTAAAAACATTTTGTCATGAGGGAAATGTCACATTGTAATCTAAATATTCGTATAATAACATGATATTAAATGATAAAGAACACACATAAACGTCATTTTTACTCTTTACTTAATTAGATAAAATCATACTTTGTATTAAGATTAATGACTTTTTTATTGACGCGTTTTGTAATTGTTGAAAATACAATTACAGATTTTTATTAGTATGTTTTTAAATAAAGCTTAGGTGATCTCTGATATTTAAGTCATGGATTTAAAATTCACTACTTAGTTTACAAGAAGTAGGATGTGTTGACATATTCTGCATAAAATTAAAAGTCTCTGATTGAACTTTAGGTCTCTGTCATTACTATTTTAATTAGATTATCTGATATAATTCATTAATACGTGAATATAGAAAACATAAAGTTAATTCACACGTTTCCTTCTGAAAGTAGATAGCGTGAGGTATTTATTGTTTTTCTCCAAATATGTGAACTACAGCCACAGTTCGTTAGAGTATTTGAACCGTTAATCATTTTTATAAAAATCAAGTGTTTGTTGGTCATTCACCTTCGATTTCTTCGAATTTCGTGAGTTACACGTGTTCAGTTCCACTCTTTTTCCCCAATTATACTTTCTCTTCTAATTGCATGTTCCCATTTTAGTTGAATTTAATTGCTAAAAGAGGCATAAATAACTCTTATATTTCGCCACTTTTTATGTTATATAAAAGTATGTCAAGGATGGAGATTTTATACTAATATTTATTTGATATCGAGTGAAATTAGTTTGTTGATTGTTATGAAGAGAAGTTTGTGAACGATGATAGAATATTTACAAAAAATGTGGTTTTGAGATAAATATTGCAAAAATGCGTTTGATGTAATTAGAAAATAACTGTTATTAATGAAGCTGGGACAAGGATCTATTCTCAGAAGAGAAACATTTTAGGTAAAGGAAATATTGCTTATCATAAACTACGGTCTACTGAAGCTAAAAGACCCTTTATTTTTATTTTGTCTGTTTTCAAACTAGTTGCACAATGATAGGTCTGCGGACTTACAACGCCCGTGGAGGGCAGAGTACACATAGCCCTCTGCATAGCTTTGTGTTTAACTACAAATAAATTTAGTAGGCTCTAAATTGTCATTGTTTTTTATGGGATTCTATATTACAGTATAACATGAACACAGTAAACCAATGCATACAAGGTGGATTTCAATACTTTTACAAAAGATCCTGAGACTTGTTACCTACTGGTGTATGAATGCTTGAGTTTCTTAGCAACAAAACGTACACGGTAACTTGAATGAAAATCGTGAATAACGATGTGACATACGAAACTAAATGCTGCACGACACTTACATGAAATTCAAGAAGAGTACATTTTGGTTATAAGTAGATTTTCTATCACGTAAAACGTGTATAGCATACAGAGTTAAAGATAGTTTGAAACCTTCAAATTACAAAAAGTATACTTCCTAACAATAAACACTCGGATAAAGTTCACTCACTAGGCTCTGTTTGTCTGTTTGAGCTCAAAGTAAGCTTAAGTTCATTGTGTCAGTCACATGAATTTTATCTTCATTAACCCTCGAGCTCACTGGTGAGCCACGCACGCTTAAACGAATAATTTAGGTAACTTGACATTCTGAAGACACTGGGAACAGCTCATTTATATACAAATCACAATACTCTAAAATATTCAATAAATAACATGTTATTTACTGTGAATACTTTAGAAAACGAGGGTTATTATTAGAGAAAACGGTAATTTAGCAAAGAAAAAAATCATAAAGGTAAACAGTAATCAGCCCATGTTTATAACCTAATCATTTTCGCTTTTATATATTGTAAAACACGGTTTATTTTCTACCTCTTTCATACTGATATCGAGCTGTATCTTCATATTACCTATCTTATACTGGTATACAGCCAGCCCTTGATTAACCTGAAGCTCCGAGAAACTACTAAATTATGTATTTGAGGGTAATAAGTCATTGATTTGCAAAAGATTACTGTAAAGAGCAGTACAAAATGTTGGTAAAGCTTCAGATAAAAGATGATCGTATGTTATCATCTCTGACCTTGGAGACAAAGTATATTTTTTAACCATTTCTTCTGTTGTAGCTATTTATAAGAAATTATAGGCAGTGAAACTGTTTTCTTTTACCTCTAATTACTTTATTCAGTCACATCAACAGAAAAATAAGAGTATAATACCACAGAAATATAAGTGAAACAAAATGGTGACAGATGAGTACAGAGACGTGGCTGCTTTTATGTTTTTTCGACTTCTGCTTTCGTACGTTATATTTGGGTTTTTGTCTCGTTTGGTTTAGTTTTATTGGCGTTAGTATTGCATTATTCATGTGTGTTTTGAAAAAAAAAAGTTCTTCTTTAAATGAAACAATAGTAAATTCATAAAACGCTGCAAACGATAGCATAAAATAGAAATCACGACACCAAAAAAGATTATTTTCTTTTGAAAACTTGAAATGTCATACAAAGCACATGAAAGAATCAGGAGCAATGTATCCTGTTCTCTTTTTGTTAAAACAGCTTTAACAATTATTTATGTTTTTCAGACATTGTTATTTTTTTCATTTTAATCAAAATATTTACTAGATAATCATTTTTTTTATTTTGCAAAAAGTCACAATTAATATGGTTACTTCATTAAAACAGCTCAGCATAATGAAAGTAATTTTCATCCTAGCAACGCCACGAAATTTTCAAGTTTACTCTAAAAATAATTTGAAGTAAACAAAAATGGAGTGAATTATAATGTAGAAAAAGAGAAAAAATGAAAATCAATGCTGGAAAGATCCAAGAACTTTAAATAAACATTCATAACTTACATTCTATTATCTCTATAGTCAGCACCGTAAGAGAGAACGTTTCATAAAGTTGTGGAATTGTACCACGAGCCTTGGACAAGTTTTTAATATCTTGTTACGTTGAAACACTGTAGAAATAGGTATATTTTAGTCACAAACGATATTTGCTTCTTAAAACTCACTGAACTTCTTGTTTAACAACATTCTACAAACTCTTATTGGGCATTTCGCTTGGCATTCTTAGACCTTGCAAGTATAAAAGTAATTCAGAAGCGGTCCCTTTAGATGTGAGCTTATATAATGATCTGAAATGTTTCTATTGAGATTCTGCCAGAAAAAGAAATTTTTTACTGTTGCTTTATGATTCAAAATGGCTTACACTATTGACGAATCTACAGAAACGATGCTAGGTTATTGTGTACGTGTGAGACAAGACATACAAGACAAGACAAGACAAGTATACTTGGTTGTAAAGTGAGGCGTTATAATGTGACGATCAATCCCGCTATTCGTTGATAAAAGAGTAGCCGAAGACTTGGCGGTGGGTGGTGATGACTAACTGCATTCCTTCTGGAGGAAGAAAGTTATCTATTCTATTTGATGATAGGAAAATGAGAGCAAACTTATTTTGTGAAACTGGCGAATGGATGTTAAGACTGATTGACGATGTATCCCCAGCACAACGTAGGTCCTACTTTCGCTAACATCTCCAAAACCCTCCATATAACCTGGGATCATTTCAGCTGGTGCAATGTTTTTTCATTTCTTCATGTTCGAATATATTTTACGTTATAACAAACTATATACACATGAAATGAAGGAAGGCATGTGAAAAGAAAAGACTAAAACACGCAGCAAACTAACGATGGAATACAAAAACCTAATTAGTGTAAGTACATCAAAAATTATTAATATATAATAGATAACAAAGAAAATCCAAGCAGTACTTATTAGTTTGAAATAAATTAAATGACATTGATCAACGAGAAATGAAGTTATGAAAACGTAATTTTAGCAGAGCGTGGTTTCAATCCACGGACCTCTGGGTTATGGGCCCAGCACGCTTCAACTGCGCCACTCTGCTAAACATATTACATTGTTTATACCAGAGTGTTTTAGATCATAAAATATTGGAATATTCGACATACATTTCCATACATCTACAGTACGTACAAAAAGTGTGGGTAAAACAGTAAAATATATTAGATATCTGATTACTAAAAAATAAATAAAATGGTGTAATACAATACTGTTGTTTCGAAAATATTTTTTGTAAAAGTTCATAATAACAGGTGACATCGTTTTTAACATATCACTTTGTTAAATTTTTTAACATTTTTCTCGTCATAAACTGTAGCTATGAACTTCTATTCACTAAATCAAAAGATTAAAATTAAAATTTTCTTTTTTAATATTGTACCGTAATATACTGTGTACTAGTTCACTTTTTTGTTCTTACAAATGCCTTATAAGTCCTCTGGGCGTCAACTACAACTGCGGTTAATACGTGAGTAGTTATTTATTAAATTACTTTTAAATAGCGCTTTATGTTTAGCATCAACATTCTACAAGAATTTGTAGAAAAACAATAACTACATACTTTCAAATATTCAGAATAATTGCATTATAAAGAAAGAGTGTGAAATTATGTTTAAGTCACATACTTTTGAAAGATATCTTTGTAGAACACCTTTAGAGCCCTTAGAATGGAATACACTTCCAACTGATGAATTCGCACCAAATGCAAATAAAATAAACGTTGAAAATATTAATTACAAACAACATGACTTAAAGCGTTTAAACCATGAAACCCGATACGTCTATGATGTTTTCACAGCACTACTACAGCGATCATAGAGTGTGTATTAATATCTATTTATTCATCCGACTGAACCGTGTTCATTCACAAATCAAGTCAAAGAACCGCTCAAGACATACCTTGCCGTTTCTACACATGGATTAAACACACAATTAGCTTATTTGTGTTATGAGTTCTGCTATATTGTTTATAATTCGAAAAAAGTTTTACTTTTCAATTACTAGCGACTGTGCTCAGTAAGTGTCATCGACGTTTATATAAATTTTGTTTCTCAAATACACAGAAATCCTTCCATATAACTTTTGTAACATGAGTATTTCCCCCGAAACTTTATCTAACGAGTGAAAACAAATCTAAGGCTTAAAGAGTAGGTTTACAAATACATAACTCATCTAGATGGAAATAATTAAGTTATTGTATTTTTCATAAGTACTTTAATAGGAATGTAAAATTTACTTCTCACAAAATCACAGAAGTGTATGCAATATATTGAAAAGTTCCTTAAGAAATGTTTTTACTCTTGAGTAACTGGCCCCCCAGAAGCTGAGCGGTATGTCTGCGGACTTACAACGCTAAAAACTGGGTTTCGATACCGGTGGTGGGCAAAGCACAGATAGCCCATTCTGTAGCTTTGTGCTTAATTCAAAAGAACAACAACAACTTTATTAACTTAAAGAGTCTGGAAAATGTACATAGAACCTAATAACGTTAAACGAAAACATCTTTTTGACAAAGTAGCTTAATGATTAGGGGTCTCTAACAGACAGAAAACATAAGAGGTTAAAGCAACTTAAATGAAATTTTCTCATGTTTAACTGCGTTAAAGTAGTGAACACCATAAGCGGTCATATTCACGAGAGTAATTTCTAAAAAAAGCATATTTCTACGGATAGGTGACGTACTGAACAAAAAGCATTATCATATCATTTCTAATTCCTTCCAAAAATTCAAGGTGGCGTTGCACAGACTTGTTATGACGTAGCAAAAGAGAATCTTAAATGAAAATCAATGCTGGAAAGATCCAAGAACTTTAAATAAACATTCATAACTTACATTCTATTATCTATATAGTCAGCACCGTAAGAGAGAACGTTTCATAAAGTTGTGGAATTGTACCACGAGCCCTAGACAAGTTCTTAATATCTTGTTACGTTGAATCACTGTAGAAATAGGTATATTTTAGTCACAAACGATATTTGCTTCTTAAAACTCACTGAACTTCTTGTTTAAAAACATTCTACAAACTCTTATTGGGCATTTCGCTTGGCATTCTTAGACCTTGCAAGTATAAAAGTAATTCAGAAGCGGTCCCTTTAGATGTGAGCTTATATAAAGATCTGAAATGTTTCTATTGAGATTCTGCCAGAAAAAGAAATTTTTTACTGTTGCTTTATGATTCAAAATGGCTTACACTATTGACGAATCTACAGAAACATTGCTAGGTTATTGTGTACGTGTGAGACAAGACATACAAGACAAGACAAGTATACTTGGTTGTAAAGTGAGGCGTTATAATGTGACGATCAATCCCGCTATTCGTTTATAAAAGAGTAGCCGAAGACTTGGCGGTGGATGGTGATGACAAACTGCATTCCCTCTAGAAGAAGAAAGTTATCTATTCTATTTGATGATAGGAAAATGGGAGCAAACTTACTATGTGAAACTGGCGAGTGGATGTTAAGACTGATTGACGATGTAACCCCAGCACATCGTAGGTCCTACTTCCGCTAACACCTCCAAAACCCATCATATAAACTGGGATCATTTCAACTGGTGCAGTGTTTTTTCATTTTTTTATGTAGCAATATGTTTTACGTTATAACAAAGTATATACATATAAAATGAAGGAAGAAATGTGAAAAGAAAAGTACTTTAGTACTTCGTAAGTACTTTAATAGGAATGTAAAATTTACTTCAGAAAATCACAGAAGTGTATGCAATATACTGAAAAATTCCTTGAGAAATGTTAATACTCTTTATTAACTGAAGAGTTTGGAAAGTGAACATGTTTCTGATTATTTTCACACTTAGTCAGTAGTTTACTCTAGACAATCAGCTTTGCGAGCAATAACATATTTGCAAAAGAAATATAGAACCTAATAACATTAAACGAAAACATCTTTAGACCAAATAGCTTACAAAGAGGCGTCTATAACAGATCGAAAACATGTGAAATTAAAGTTACTTAACTGAAAAATTTTCACGTTTAACCACGTCACAGTAGTGAACACTATAAGCGGTCATATTCACGTTACTAACTTCTAAAAAACGAACTCATGTTTCTACAGATAGGTAGCACACTAAACAAAAACATTCTCATATCAGTTCTATCTTCCAAAAATTAAAGGTAGCGTTGAACAGACTAGTAATAACGTAGCAAAAGAGAATCTTAGCAGGAAAGATCGAAGAACTTTAAACAAATATTCATAACTTACATTCTGTTGTCTATATAATCTGCACAGTAGGAGTGAACGTTTCATAAAGTTGTGTAATTGTACCATGAGCGCTGAACTAGTTCTCAATATTTTGTACATTGGAGCACTAAAGAAATAGGTATACTTTACTAAGAAACGACTTGAACTTCTTAAAACGCATTGAATTTGAAAAAAACTTGGGCAGATACTTATCTGACATTCCGCTAGGCATTCTCAGACTTTACAACTATAAAAGTAATTCAGATGCAGTTACATTCGTTGTAAGCTTATATTATGATCTAAAATGTTTAAAATGATGTACATGCAACCTTTATTAAACAGTAATATTTAAACTCGCACATTCCATAAACAACTGACACCATTCATTTGTCAGAAATTGCACTTTTTCTGTTGCCTTAAAGTAGTAGGTCCAGCAGGTCCAGGTGGTTTAAGTCGTTCGACTCGTAATCTAAGAATCGCGGATTAAAATTCTGGTCGCACTAAAAATGCTCGCCCTTTTAGCCGTGTGGGCGTTATAATATGAGGGTCAATCCCGCTATTCGTTGGTAAAAGAATAGCCGAAACTTGGCGATGGGTGGTGATAACTAACTGCTTTCCCCTCTAGTCTTACACCGTTAAATTAGGGACGGCTAGCGCAGATAATCCTCGTGTAGCTTTGCGCGAAAATAAAAAACAAACAAACAGCTTTAGGATAGAAAATGGCTCACTCTACTGACGAATCTATAGTAACGACGCTAGGTAATTGTGAACGTGTGAGATAAGAACAATACTTTACCATCTGATTATAGTTAAATGTTAACTTAATTGTTTGTAAGGTGAACATTTTAATATTAATGGCAAAACTTAGTTACCTGCAATTACTCAAAAATAATAATCAGGTACGTAAAGCACTAGGGTGAAGTATTTTATTAAAATAATCCAATATTATTTAAAGAACCAGATTATTTACAATCAATAGACCATTTTTGTTTAACTTTACTTGGTTAAAGAAAAGGAAAGGAAAATTTTACTCTATTCAAACGATATTCTTTATCTCAGTGTTTCATTACACTACATGAAATTAAAAATTTAAATTAAATCCAAAGATATCTGTACTCTATGATTTATTAACGCATGCGTAGTTTTACGTCATTTATGGAAAATATTTATGGAAGACATAAAAATATATATGCAACTGTCTGTTACATATGATAAAATGGAATCCAACAATAGAATGAAAACAGCAATTGTAAGTTAAAGAATCACGTGAGAATATTATACAGCTCTTTTAGAGACAGTGAAGATATAAGAAGGGAGAAATGGTTAAAGTATTTGAAATATCAAAAGGAATCTTAAACACCACGAAAAGAGAAGGAAGCAAAAATGATAATCACATTTGATGAAGAAGAGAGTAATGTATTCTATTTCATGACAGGAAAATGGAAGCAAACTTATTATGTGAAACTGGCGAATGGATGTTAAGACTGATAGACGATGTATCCACCGCAATATGAGTTCTACTTCCGTTATTTCCTCCAAAACCATAGGATAAATTCTATGCCATATACCCTGTGGTCATTTCCATTGGCGCAGTGTTTTTCAATTTTATTTATCTTGCGGTTTGTCTTTGGTTATAATAAACTACGTACATATAAAACGAAGGAAGTCGTGTGAAAAGAAAAGACTAAAACTAATCAGTGTGATTATCATCATATGCCACTGAATTCCTTGAGGAACATAGGGCCGCAGTCACTGCGCTTTATGTAACAGGTTGGTTTTTAAGTGAGTAGGTTGTTAGCCTACTACACAACCACCAATCGGAAAGACAATTTCTCAGCCCACCGACGGGAATCGAACTCCTGATTTTAGCGTTGTAGTGGGGGGCAGTGTGATTATACATACAGTAAAAATTAGAAATATATAATAGAAAATATTCGCAGTACTTCTTAGTTTGAAGTGCATTAAATAACTTTGATGAAGGAGAAAGGAAATTATGAAAACGGAATGCTAGCAGAGTGTGGTTTTGATCCACTGACCTCTGATACCAGCACGCTTCCACTGCGCCACTCTGCTATGAAATGCAACTCTTACTGTAATATCTATATGATTTTTAGGTGATATATCAGAATTTGTATTAGATTCATATATTTAAACTATACATCGTCAACGGTATCTTAATATGTAAACAGGTGTTTTGAAAAGCTATTTAAACGATGAAAAATAATATAATACTTTCGCATCAAACGCATTTCTATGAATTGAATAATATATATATATCCTTTGCTCAGACATATGTGTCTTTCTTCTGGTTTTTTTAAGTACACTGTTTTTATTTAGTATCAGTTTATACATTATTTCAACATATACCATTTTTCAGACACGTGACTTTCTTTTAGGTCTTTCTTTCAAACATTCTGTTTTCATTTAGTATCAGTATTATACACTATTTGAACAAACTGTGTTTGTAGTGGAACATTTAAAATAACCATCAATTTTAAAATTTATGTTCAAATGTTTTGTTCATTCACATGAAAAGTGTCGTGAAATCTATTTAACTTCCGTTAGTAAATAATCAAACAAGCTCTACATACAGGTCACAAAACACGTTTTACGAGAAACATTTTCTCAACATCGAAGAAAAAAAAAATCACTTTTTTCTTCCGGCGCTCTTCTACCTGCTGTAACATCAGTATATCATGATCGTACTAAGTTCGTGTTCAAATTGTTAAATCTGTTTTTTTTTCAGTAACTACAAGTCATGCTTAAATGTACAATATTCAACTAAAATACGTTTTTTAAAAAGAAACCCATTGGTTCTGTCACTAATAACAGCTCCATGTATAAAGTCGATTGTTACTTTTACTTACTGCACAATGGGGCACTTGGTTTGTTTGTTTTTTAATTTCACGCACAGCTTCACGAGGGCTGTAGGCGCTAGCCGTCCCTAATTTTTCAGTATGACACTAGAATGAAGGCAGCTGGCTAGTCCTTACCACCCTACGACAACTCTTGGGCTACTCTTATACCAACGAATAGTGGGATTGACTACCTATCCTATACCTATATCAAGATATCTTATTTACTACCTGTCTCATACTGGTATTCATTCAGCTGTATCTCTCGTATTGATGTTAACTATATCTTCTTTACTACCTATCTCGTACTAGTCTCGAGTTATATTTTTTTTTACTTTTGTTATACTGGTTTCCAGCTTTTTTCTACTTGTCTCATACTGGTTTCAAGATGTATTTTCTTTTCACTTAAGTATATAATAATGGCCATCAGACCCTGCGAAATTATTTTTTTTCTTGTGATTTTTCTTATTGTTGCTCTCGGTTTTTCGGTTTTGTTGTGTACATTTCCAAGTGCTTGCGGTGTCATTGTTGTTCCTCACTCTTGTGCATCTCTTCCGTTGTCTAACGAAGATTATAAAGTGCTTTTGGTGTACCTGTTGTTGTCGTCTCTGCACTTAGGTTTTTCTTTCTTTTTTTGTATATTGTACAGAATTAATTTCATCTGTTTTTTCCTCGTTATGTCTTTAAACCACTTTTCTCTCTCCGTTTCTCCACATTTGAAGTACCCAGCATGCATTTGTAACTCTGCAGTTCGTAAACAAACAATAAAAATAAAAGGTCTTATAGCTTCAGGAAACTGTAGTCTATGATAAGCAATATTTCCTTTACCTAAAGAGTCTCTCTTTCCAGAATAGATCCTTGTCCCAGCTCCATTAATAACAGTTATTTTCTAATTACATCAAACGCATTTTTGTAATATTTATCTCAAAACCACATTTTTTGTAAATATTCTATCATCGTTCACAAACTTCTCTTCATAACAATCAACAAACTAATTTCACTCGATATTAAATAAATCTTAATATAACAACTCTCTCCTTGACATACCACATATAACATAAAAAGTGGAGAAATATAAGAGTTATTTACGCCTATTATAGCCATTAAATACAACTAAATTTGGAACATGCAATCAAAATAGAAAGTACTATTGGGCGAAAGAGTAGAACTGGACTCGTGTAACTCATGACATTCGGAGAAATCAAACGTGATTCACCGACAGGGGCCCGACATGCTTAAGTGAGTTAAGGCGTTCGACTCGTAATCTGAGGATCGCGGGTTCGAATCCCCATCGCAACAACATGCTCGCCCTTTCAGCCGTGGGGGCGTTAAAATAATTCGGTCAATCCCATTATTCATTTGTAAAAGAGTAGCCCAAGAGTTGACGGTGGGTAATGATGACCAGCTACCTTCCCTTTAGTCTTACATTGCTAACTTAGTGACGGCTAGCGCGGATAGCCCTCGTGTATCTTTGAACGAAAACAAAAAAAAATTGCTTAACATAATTCATTTATAATTAATCGGCTATAATTAGTACACCAGAAGAAAAAGGATGCTTAATGCTAGTTCATCAGCTAATTAAATTTTCTTATCCTTTCTATGTCCTGAAAGGCCAACATTTTGTTTGTTTTGAATTAAGCACAAAGCTATACACTGAGTTATATGTACTCTGCCCACCACTGTTATCGAAATCCGGTTTCTAGTAGTGTGAGTCTACATACATACAACTGCATCACCGAGGGGACAAAAGGATGATGTCTTAATTAATACCTTCTCTTTTAATTATCAATCGAATATGTGTTCTTTCAAAAACATGATATATTATTTAGCTCAACATGATTATAATTATATACATTTTTATCACACACACTCAAAATACACGTCTGCAGGTTTAAAGTGACCTGAAAAAGGTCATATCATGCATTGATTAAAACATATACTTTTGTACATTATATTACCTTGTTAATAAAACGATTAGTATACAGTAACACTTCTTTAATCTCACATTATGCAACAAAATAATTTAGATGTGTTTCACAACATATATATATATGTATTTAATTTCTGTTGTCTGTAGAATTTTAACAAATATACTGTGAGACTACTTCTACAAGTCATCGACGTATAAATTGAATTACGTTAAAATTAATTATCTGTAATAAAATAATAAATGATTGATTAACTGTATCTGTCTATTTTCTAAATAACCATTGATCACTGTTAAATTTACACAAAATTTGTGAAAGTATGGAATACATAACTTATTTCCATGTTCTGCAGGACTCTTACTGTTTCACAAATCATACACAAACAATAATCGCCCTACAGCTAAATATAATAAATGAATGAGTTACTGATTACTAATATTTAAAATACCTCTGATTTCAGATTGTTTATCACGAAACACATACAAATTTCTAATGTCGTTTCTGCTCTATTTCATTAGGCTAACACACCGTATCTGATGACAAACAAGAACACGCATACAGACAGTTATTCTAACAACGCGTGATCCAAAAGCTTAGCTTTCTTCTACGATACTAGAAGATCTTGACGTTACTAACACGCAGTTTATCAAGAGTTAGTTCTGAGTTAACCAAGTCTGAGTGATTTGTGAAGTAAGTACTGTGTTGCAATGTAGAAGTGAAGCAGAGTTTTAAGAAGTATATATTTTAAGAAATATGTTTGATATTCAAGACCACAGAACGTCTTGGTTATGATCATATACAAAATTAGAAAAAAAAACACGTAACTAGGATGACCAATTCTATTTCAAAATAACCGGCTACAAGTGATTAATTTTCTTTATAGTAATTCAAAGTATGTCGTTCATATTTGCAATCTGTTAATATAATAATTAATATTTACTTTCACAAATTGCTAGATATATTCAGTTAGACTGAAATTACTATATACCATGTATTTAATAATGAAGTCTACATATGTAAAGTATACTTTAATTATTGAAATTTCTTTACGTAATATTTAAATAATTAATTCATTACTCAGTCTCGATTATTACAAAAACAATCGGTGTGTTTCAGTCCGCTAAGAATAAAACAAAAGTTCTACTTAAACGTCGGCCCGACATGTAATCTGAGGATCGCAGGTTCGAATCACTGTCACACCAAACATGCTTGCCCTTTCAGCCATGGGGGTGTTATAATGTAAAGGTCAGTTGTCCCGCTTATCGTTGGTAAAAGAGTAGCCCAAGAGTTGGCAGTGTGTAGTGATGACTAGCTGCCTCTCCACTAGTCTTACACTGATAAGTTAAGGAAGTCTAGCGCAGATAGCCCTCGTATAACCTTGCGCAAAAATTTAAAACTTAAACGGGCGACACTTATATTTAAAAAAATATTTTATTAAAATAAGAGTTAATTACAACACTTTGTCATTATCTATGTATTTACAACATATTTAATGTTTAGTTGAAAATGTTATTAACATAAAAATCAATTATAATACGCTTTTGCTATGTAATAACAATGTACTAAAATATTTACAAAACTGTAAATATGCGGTGATGCATGTCAGTTAGATACATGTTTTGTGTTTAATTAAACTGCACATTTATAAAATGTAATTATGAATGACGAAACATCAGTTATAACATACTGTGTTCGACATACTGTCAGAATGTGGACTTAGAATAAAATGAAAGTTGTATTATGTGTAATTACATAACAATAATCATTGTAGCTAATATAATACTTTTGAAACAGTGAATGCAGACTTAATGCTATATAGACGAGGGCATTGTCATAGGTCACTTCTACGTTGACAAAGTCTAGTTCACTAAACCAATCCGAACATAATAATTCGACCATATATAATCAGCTGTCAATCAGTTTAGAGTTACTTTAAATTCGATACCCATGCGATAACTACATCTTATAGTTCTTCTTGCGTTGACCACGGACAACTTAATTGACGCAAGTATGATTCTTGAATATATTTCTAAACTAATAGTATTATATTCCTATTGTGAAGGCCCAGCATGAACAAACGCGTTAAGGCGTGCGACTCATAATCTGAGGGTTGCGGGTTCGCATCCCCGTCGCGCCAACATGCTCGCCCTTTCAGCCGTGAAAGCGTTATATAGTGAGGGTCAATCCCACTATTCGTTAGTAAAAGAGTAGCCCACGAGTTGGCGGTGGGTGGTGATGACCAGCTGCCTTCCCTCTAGTCTTACACTGCTATATTATGGACGGCTAGCACAGATAGCCCTCGAGTAGCTTTGCGCGAAATTCAAAAATAAACAAACAAAATCTATTGTGAATTTATTTCTGAACTAAATGAAAAAAACTGTTAACCTGAATATGACCTAAGAAGGTCGAAACGTTGTTTTGTACTTTATTTTAATTAAGGTGTTAATACCCACTCCAGCCCTCTTGGTAAAACATAAATGAAACAGATATTGTTAAACTAAATACGTTCTGTTACAGCTAACTTATATTTATGTGGGAAATGGTCTCACTATCGATCAACAGTGAAATCCTCCACAAATTAGAGAGAAATACGTGTCATAAATAAGGCAGACTTTACTTCCTCTGTGGCCTCTATTTGTCGTATTGACTGAGATAGAACTTCTGTAAAAACATTACCTCATTTACCATTTTACAGACACATAACCAATGAAGACCAACCTTTCGAGGTGTCAAAAGATCGTCAAGCATAGAAGGTGAGAAAAGGTTTTGAAACTTATATTCCCACATCTGAATTTATTTTCCTTTAAAAATTACATTTCATAATATTATCTGTTTTTTACATGTATACACTAAATATCCTCACGAGAAAGACAGAGAATTTATAGCTAGAAAGTCTGCGCGTAGAAGAGTTAAAGAGTGTACTGCACATTCTACTTTTTACAGTATTTCTTTTAATCATAAAATACACGGACTTATTTTGTGAAATTATTTTAACTACAGTTCAAAAAGTAAACAAGAGTGAAAGAGATATACCACTAGATGACTCATTTCAGATTGAGGTTACAACGTTAGAATTACCAGTAGGTAGTGCCAGACGCAAATTATCGAGTATTAGTCTTGACCGACTTAAGAAAAGTTCATTTATTCCTATAAATAATAACAACGACGATCTTTGTTGTTCTAAATTAATAGTATTAGGGTTAGCGTATCTGAGAAAAGATCACAATTACGGACACGCGTGACGAAAGACTTACACACTTCGGCTAATGTTACAGAAGGACCATGTGGGATAAAAGATACTGGCAACTTTTAACGTCATTTAAATGTCATTTGAACGTCATTCGAACACATGTAGTTACGTCGGAAACCTTTAACCGTATAATATATGAATGTTATTTACAATCGGACAAAATCTTTCTGTGATATCAGGATCACCGTTTTAACGTTATAAACGTCAATGAAAAGTTTCCTTCGGATAAAATATTACAGTTAGAAACGTAATAAATCATCAGAACATTTAAATAAACATCGTTGTGAAAAGTACTGTAACGATTGTTACAGTAATGTAGCTCTGAAAAATTCAATCTGTTGTATGTTCTGATTATAACAGAAGTTGCATATCTGTAGAATGGCACAATCAACATAAGTGAAAGAACTGTAGACAAATAAAATCCCGGATAAATTTTATCACGAAAAGGATTGTTTAATCATTATAGACAGAAGAAAAAGTAATACTCAGTTTTTATTGTTGGAGTGAGTAAAGTTCTGTAAGATAAAAATTATATGTTACAAACAACCTCATATTTTTCTACTTGTTTCCCCACAAAACTAAGATCTATGCTATGTAAAAACTACACTGACAAACACCACACCAACATTATTTATAAGATACAGTGTGATAATTGCCACGACTTCTATATTGGAGAAACAAGTAGAAAAATGGAAACCAAATCCAAAAAACACAAAAGTAACCTTCACACGTTTTCGAACATCGAAAATCAAATAAACACAGCATAACCATAGAAAACACCCAAATACTAAATAAAGAAACAAACATAAACAAACACGAAATTGAAGAAGGCTTACTTATACAACAACTCAAGCCCAAAATAAACCAATACAAAGGAACACCTATATACCTATATTAGTAAATATATTCAAACAACTAAACACGCCCTCTACATTCCTACACTCAATTACACAACAGCCTTCAAACATGTGGTCAGCTATCGGTCAGTTACCTCTTTCTCTCTTTGTTAACCTAACGATGACCGAAGAAGGTCGAAACGTTGTTGGCTCCTCTACATTGTGCTTTCTCTACTCATACCAGCCGTTTTTACATACACTGCTGGCCAAAATCTTAAGGCCATTGAGCATAAAGAAATAATATGCATTTTGCATTGTTAGACTCAACCATTTATTTCAGTACAGCTTCGAAAAATGAAAATAAGAAAAGGAAAATAAAAATAAAAAACATTTTAGCATTTGATAGGAAAAATGTGAACACTATGAAATTAGCTTAAATACTAGCTGGTCAAACGTTTAAGACCATACTGAAACGAAGCGTTAATCGGTAAACACGTAACGAAATTTAGTCATTTGTGTTCAAGCATTAGCGTTGCCAACATCTCCTGCTGACATCTCCTGTGTTACATTGGGTAAAAACATGACAGAGGTTAAAAAGTTGACAGAGTTTGAACGTGGCAGAATTATCGAGCTGCAAAATCAAGGTATCTCTCAACGTGCCATCGCTGGTGAGATTGGGCGTTGTAAAACTGCCGTTGTAAATTCCTTAAAAGACCTTGAGGGATACAGAACGAGAATTTCAAATGGTCGGCCCAAGAAATTTTCGCCGGCGTTGAGTTGGAGAATTCGAAGAGTTATCCGGCAAGACACCAACCGATCGTCCAACCAGATTAAGTCCCTTACGAACGCAGAATACAGCTCAAGAACAATAAGACAGCATCTAGGAGAGAAAGGCTTTAAAAACCGTAAACGTCTTCAAAGGCCACGCCTCCTTCCACACCACGAAACAGCTCAGTTAAACTTTGTTGAGAAGCACAAAACATGGGACGTAGAAAAGTGGACGAAGGTTTTGTTCTCTGATGAGAAAAAATTAACCTAGATGGTCCAGATGGCTTCCAAAGTTACTAGCACGATAAGGATATCCCACTGGAGACATTTTCTACACGACGCAGTGGATGAGGTTCCATCATGATGTGGGGTGCTTTCTTTTTCCATGGAACATTGGGGCTTCAGGTTATACAGGGGCGTCAAACAGCAGCTGGCTACATTGGCATGTTGGAGAGAGCATTCTTATTGACTGAAGGCCCTCGCTTGTGTGGAAATGACTGGATCTTTCAGCAGGATAATGCTGCAGTCCACAATGCCCGTAGGACAAAACAAAGGACTTTTTCCCAACGAATAACGTTATTCCTTTGGACCATCCAGCGTGTTCGCCCGAACTGAACCCCATTGAAAATGTTTGGGATAGCAGGGAAAGTCTATAGAAATGGACGTCAACTCCAAACATTGCATGATCTTCGTGAAAGCATCTTCACCACTTGAAATAACATTCCAGTCAGCCTTCTGCAAACGCTTATATCGACCATACCAAAGCGAATGTTTGAAGTTATTCGCAATGACGGCCATGCAACTCACTACTGAGACTTCTTGTCGGGCATTTCCTACCCTGTTTAGGACTTCTTTTTTGGTATAGTCTTAAACTTTTGACCAGCTAGTATTTAGGCTAATTTTATAATGTTCACATTTTCCCTATTAAATGCTAAAAGGTTTTTTATTTCCATTTTCTCTTTTGAAGCTCTACTCAAATGTGTGGTTGAGTCTAACAACGCAAAATGCATATTTTTCTTTATGTTCATTGGCCTTAAGGTTTTAGCCAGCAGTGTATATGAAATGTAGCTTAGTATCAAAGAAAAGAAAACAAAGGCCTCTAACACTCGAGAGTATTGTGATGAACATTTGATGTATGGTTTTATAAGTTGTGGAAGCTATAATGACTTGCCACTATGTGTTTTTTTGTTGTTCAACATTATCAAATGACAGTATGAGACCATCGGAAGTGAAACGGCACTTGGATAGCAGACGTCTAGAATACTCGAGTAAGTCAACAGATTTTTTCATAAATACTAAAAATGAAATAGTTTTCCAAACAAATAATTTCACACACTTTTTTACGAGATCTTCCAACGAAGTCTGTCATAGTCTCATGAAATTTCAAAATTAATAGCTGAGACAAGTCATCCGCACACCATTGGTGAAACATTAATACTTCTTGCAGTAATAATAATTACATCTCGTGTTTATAAATAAACAAGAAAATTAGTTCAATTTACTGTCCCTATCTAATAATACAGTAAAGGTAGAATTATGGATATGGTGAAAAATATTGAAGAAACTCTTATACATTGAGCTCACTGTAGTCAGTTTTTTATTACAAATAGATGAAATCACAGACAAAGCAGATAATATCAATTTAATGTGCTTTGTAAGATATGATTTTAAGGATATAATTCATGAATATGTATCGCTATGAAAACCGCTTCAAACAAGAAGAAAAGCTGACGAAATCTTTAATTTAATCAATAATTTTATAACGTATAGTTGTATTCATTGAAAAAAATTTGTTGGATTGAGTACCGGTAATATGCTCCTTCAATGGGAGGTTTCCAAACAGGAGATTTCCAGAAGATCAGAGCAGTGGTACCACACTTTGAATAGGTGCATTGTAGCATCTACAGAGAAGCGTTAGCTATGAAGGAAATGCTCTTACTTTTGAATTCAAATATGGAAGAATGTGTTAAACTCATAAACTATATAAAATATAGTGCGTTGAATTCAAAATCTTTACAGGTTTGTGCAAACAATTAGAAAGTGAACGCGAACATATCCTATTGCACCGTAAAGTTTGGTGGTTATCAAAAGAAAATGTCTTAAAAAGACTTATCGAAATGAAGAATGAAGTTATCTTGTTTTTGGAGCAACATTTCTCATCAGCAAAAGATGCAATATCTGAATTTAGAGACAAAGTTCGTAATTTGCATTGGTTAATTAAGGCGGCCTATTTGTGTGACATTTTTGACTTTTTAAATGCATTAATTCAAAATTTACAAGGTGTTAGCATAAATATTTTAAAGTCTAGGAAAATACAGAAGCAGCTATAATAAAAGTAACTTGTGGGTACTTCAGTTGAGAGGAGAAATTATGTCTTTCTCTTCTTTAACATAATTACAAAACGAATGTGAAGAAGGTAATATTCCAAATGATATTTCCTTGTCAATCAAAATGCATCTTTTAGGGCAGAAATCAGGCTTGAAAGAATATTTTCCTCCAATTGACAGCAGTAGAATGTGTATCAGGAACCCTTTTACTGTTGATACGGAAAATGAGAAAGGACTACAACTCAATGAATTATGAATTGATTCTATTATTGAACTGTCCTGTGACACTTTATTGAAGGATTGTTTGATTGTTTTAATTAAGTCTTGTTAATCAATTTTTGACTGAGCTATTGTGCTGAGCAGTGAGATTTCTTATGCCCTTTGTCACGACTTATAGATGCGAATCAGGTTTTCAACGTTGATTTTCTTAGAAAACAAATATCAGGAACAGATTAGATGTTGAGCCAGATTTGAGGGTCAAACTGAATTATTTTCCTCATGATTTGAAGATGCTCTGTGATGAAAAGCAGCATCATTCTTCTCATTAGGTAAGTTTACGTCTTAAAAGAGCATTTATAAATATACAACTAATGTAAGGATTAAATAACGATGAAGTATAATTTTGTTACACAGTAGTACTATAAAACACCTGTATATTTTATAATAAATGATGTATTGACAGATCTATTGCTTCCAGCTTGACGTTAACACTTAGCCATGTCTTAGCAGGTTATCTAATTAGGTATTTGAGGAGACCGGGCCTCATGACAAATTACAAAACTAAACCGGTCCCTGGCTGGAAAATTTAGAAAACGCTTTTTTAAGTATTATTGTGTGCGATTAATATTTTGAAAGTTTAACATGTTGGAATTTGGTGCGAATTTACGACTTGGAAGCGTATTCCATTCTAAGGGGTCCTTTCTATATTTTGATTATTTCTTATCGTCTTTAATAAATTTTCAATAATCTTCTTTAACATACAATTAATATTTTGTTTTTGTTTTTTATGGGATTTTAATTTGTTGTATATAACATACAGTTATACCACTACTTTGAGTTCTCTCATTTTCTTCTTGGTACATTTTTTCTGACAAAGTAATTATGGTAAATACAATAACTTTCAAACATTTCCAAACAGATGAATTTTTGAGTTTGTAAACCTGCTAAAGGTCATAGATTTGTTTTTCATTTGTTAGGTAATGTTGCGATGGAAATGTTCATGGATTATCTCTAAATATTTCAAATATGAAGCTACTGTTTTCCTACAAGCTGTTATAGAACTTGCTTGATAAATATTTGGTGTTATTCAAAAGTAAAACAATCGGGAAACACAAAGAGTAATATTTTAAACATACAGATTCAATAAAACAACTTACACCATTCATCTACTGAGATTCTGTCATAAAGAGCACTGTTTTACTGTTGTTGTTTTTTATACAAAATAGCTAACTTTACTGTCGAATCCATTTTACATACATACGACATTAGGTTATTTTGTACGTGTCAGAGAAAAACAAAGACATATTTCAGCATCTGATTATCGTTAAATATGAATTGAGTGGCTATAAAATGAACTTTTTAATATTACTGGTAAAACGTAGTTACCAACGATTACGCCAAAATACTAATAAAGTACCCTAAGCAACAAGGTGAGATATTTGTTCAAATAATCCAACATTTTTTAAAGAACCATATTATTTACAATAAATGGACCATGTTTGTCTAGATTTACTTAGTGAAAGAAAGAAAGAGAAAATATTACTCTACACGTAAGATATTTTTTATCTCGATGTTTTATCACATTAAATGGAAATATAAATCCAAATTTATTTGCGCTCTATGATTCGTTAACGCATGCGTAGTTTTACGTCATTTATAGAAAATATATAAAGGTGACAAAATTATTTGTGCATGTTTTAAAAAATTTTAATCCCACAAGAACTAAAAATAGTAACTGTTAGTTTAGAAGAAAGTTATTTTAAAGTTTATTAATAAGATAAGAAATTATCAAAATCCAGAAAAAGAGTTTAACAGAGCGTGATTTCGGATTTCGTGTGTTTAAGCCTAGCTTGTTTTCATTCTGCTTCTCTGACATCGATATCGAATTATATTTTTACGTAATCGTTTTAAACGATAAAATATAGGGATAGTAGACACATTTTTGTTCATATATATATAGAAAGTCTTTAAAGTTAAGACGATAAGTATCGGAAAATACAGAAAATATGTTTCAGTTTAGCAATGTTGAAAGGGTTTGTGAATTGTGCCGTTGTTGGTGTAAGCACTCAACTCCATATTCTTGATTACCGGATATTTTTATCTCAGCGTATAGGCTTTGTATGGTAAATAGGTTATCTCCAACACCTTTGTTAGCTGTTACCACAGGCATTATCCGTTGTGAATTTAAAGTGAGGGTGAAGATTAACAATTGATTTTGCTAAAATTTTCTTAATGCCTAATTTATATTAAATTCATTATTGTTTTATAGTGCTGACTTCAATCGCCTATTGGCAATTAATGTAATAGTATTGAAGTTACTTCTTTATACATCTATTTTGACAGCTTAAACCAAAACGTACTTGAAGGATTCAAGCAGTTTAATGATACATATACCTTTGGTTTAACGATCAAAGTGAACATTGGTTTTACTTATTTGTAGTTAAGCACAAAGATATACAATGGACTTTCTACGCTAGTCTCACAACCCGGTTTCTAGCAATGCTCGGCCTCAGACATGCCACTAGGGGGCGAACTATACAATATGATTATAAGTAACTGTTTGCAATTCAGAGTGTTATATCTCACAAGTGGTATTACATAAGAAGAAAAAATTCACCGGAGTGTTAAAATTATTGGGCGACTGTAAGTGTCGAGTTACCACCATAAGCGCCACAATCGCTTTTATTTTTTTACTTATTTCCCGTGGACATGAATGAGCCTCTCGATTGCAGTGTTACTCAACCTGAAATTTCTCTTCTTGCGCTTTACGTAGATAAAAGTTCCTGAATATTCCTAGTAATTTCCCAGTCTCTGGCTTAGAAACTTTAAGCTAGAATTTCTATCAGGAAATACAGACATACAGTATACAGATAGGTGGAAGTGAGGTGGTGAAGTGTTATTACACACACACAAAAAAATGTTTTCAATTCCAAGACAGCTCTCGGGGAATATCATAAGAGTATATAACATTTGCAAAAGTCCTCATAACGTTCAGTGATGTCGAGAAAAAGAACCTGACGATGACCGAAGAAGGTCGAAAAGTTGTTCGTTCTTCTACGTAAAATATTTTCTCAACTCAAACGAGCCGTTTTTGCATATATATTCCTCATAACGTTGTTTTGTGTAACTGAGGAAACTAATTGCACTAATGTAACTCTTGTTGTGATCTACCAGACCATAGTTAAACAAGCCTGTTAAAGAGCACATTGATGCAGCTGTGCACATTATGTTGCCTGGCTGGGTATGTTAAATAGCTAACTTCAGCTTTTTGTAAGACTTCAGTAAACTTCGCGAAGGTTTCCTTACAAGCTGTATAAAGTTGAAGCACTGAAGGAGACAAATTTAACCCAACATTTTGATTTCGCATTGTAGTTCTTACCAAGGATGGAAGTTAATGAATAATGGCCTGTATATATCTTATTGACTGATCAAGCATACTTCAATCTTTTTGAAAGTGCCAAAACAACTGCATTACCTGGCCAGAAACTAATCTACACGTAATATATCCCGCATACTTCATGATTCTAAAGTAACAGCGTGGTGTGGTTGAACAGCTAAATTTGTAATTGTACCCTAGATTTTTAAAAAATCATCAGTAAACATGCACAATATCATGCAATTCTCATAAACAGTTTGATAACCATGCTGTAGAAACAAAATTTAATAGACATTAATGTTCTCACGAAGGATTATTCCCTCTGCGTATTGGTAACTAAGTAAAACACTTCATACAGGAGTACTTTTGGGGCAAAATAATTTCCTTTCATTCTCCTCGTAAATGGTTACTTCAGTAACTTAACTAATATCAGCCAAAGTCTGGATGTGGAAGTCCCTAGAGTTGCACTTGTATTGCAGGAATTCCTGAAACGTTCCAGGCCTCAAAGATGCAGTTACATAGGAAATGACCAAAACACCAGATGAAATGTAAATTGTTGCACAGATGCAACGTCTTCTGAATGTTGGAGACTTACATTTGAAACATTTACTCCTAGTACACTCCTGATATAAATACGTAAAAAACTGTGGTAATTGTATCAACATGATATCGTTAACATTCCTCTGTAATTAATTTTCCTGCACCATAATACATGTGTGAAATATGATGCACTAGATTAAAAAACTTTATGATCATCCTGTACATTTCAATAGTATAATAAATATAATTACAAGGATAATGACAAATTAATCTTACTATAAATTTGATCAAATTGACAGTTCTACAAACCTAAAGGTTGTCGTGTATAAGTATAATATATCTTGTTCTCTTAAAGTATTTCACATTAGATTCATCTAGATATTACACATAACATGCTAAATATGACTGAGGTCGTATACTAAATACAACCTGAAAAGTTACTTTCTGTAACAGGATATGTAACAAAACCTACTTCTATTTTATTGGAAGGTTGTATTGTATTTCATTTTACTTGTGTATATGGGGTTCATTATGCCTACAAGAAGGTTTACAATATCAAAATGAAAAGGTACTAAAGGAAAAAAATCAATTATTACAGTTGGCATTTCCACAGTCTCTACTTTCTGAAGCAGTCCATCATCTCAACAACCTTCCAACAGCCCGAATACTTGAGTGTTAAGAGGGCAGTGGACAGTGAGAAATTGTTTCCGATTTGGTGCCAAGGGTCTGTGAAAAATTGATGCAAATCCTGTGAACTATGCATATAAACTCTAGCAAGGAAACTTGTTCATGAATTTGTTTTAAGATTTGGTGTGTCTATGGAACTTCACTTCAATCAGGTGTGGGATTTTAAGTAAGCTTTGTTTCCAGAAATATGTCAAATCCAAAGAATAAAAATTTTCCAAACGACAGCTCTTTATTCATCTTCTAATATCATGGTGATGAAATACAACCATACATTGTTAATTCAACTAGCTATTTGAATTGATGAACACCATAAAACATGAGATCATGATTTTCCACTGCTACTTATGAGTATTTTGGCATCACTACATGAAGCTACAGGCAACACACCATGATCACTGCTATTTTTGGTAGAATAGGCCATGGATCTTCTTTACTTACATCCAGATGATAGTCACTCAATAGTCTTACACATAATGCATAGAGAGATTAAACAAACTATCAATGTCATACAAGACTTACCTGAGAAAGGCTTTAAATAAACTAATGATAAAATAAAAATTTTCTGTGATATTAATGCTGATAAGACTGCATTCCATTGAACTGACATGGTATGTTTGTACAAACACCACTGTAAGAAAGAATAATTCGAAAATTAGGCAAGCATTAAGATCGACCATATGTTGTACTTAAATAAATCAATGATGTGGTTTATAGAATACAAAATAACAGGTAGTAGTCTACGCAAAAAAATTGACCTGTCTGGGAGCCCAAGATTTCAATTGAGATTACTTAAAAATCATCAAAGATAGAACTGCCAATGGATTTACTCAATCATCTACCTAAGAAAACCCATTTCTGGCTTCCGTCAGGTCAATTTAAATGCTAAAACAAAGTCAAGGTTGTTTGCACCACTCATAAAAGTTAATACAAATATCATGTCTTGCAACTCAGCCTCTATAATGTACCACTGACTTTAGAATGGCTGCTAGTATTTCCATGATGTAGTTTCCAATGGGCATGGTATCTTACCTACCATGACAAAATTTATGATTGGTCACAATTGAAAAGATGAAGTCATTGTATTGAATGTTTACAACTTAAACCTGAAATGTAAGGCAGAAAAAATGTTCTATAGTGCAATGAACATTGGGTTTAGTTACAGTGCAAAGGGTGCAATTATCTCTCCCAGGCTCTGCAGGATATAATCACATAGTAGGTGATTACTTTTCTTCACAAACAAATATACATATAATTAGTTTTTGAACCATCATTCTTTTCAATGTAATCTGTAAATCCAATAATTTATTATGTTATATAATCCCATAACCTTAGAATCATAATGTGCTAATTGGCATCATTCATATATATGGCTGTTAATTCATAGTTGTTTAGTTGCTATAATGACCAAATCATCAAGTAATTATACAAACACTACACAATACAATAGCACTATTACACTCAAATATCATGCATCAAATGAAAATTTCAGAATTGTTTGCAATAGTGGGTGAAAAACTATTTCTCACTGTATAATCAGAAGTTAGTAAACAGTTAAAGTTGTATGAAAAAGGCAATACAGCTCACTTTTGGTTGTTTTTTTTGTTGTATAATACAAAACCCATAAAAGCCTTCCTTTTTTAGATTTATGAAGTGACAGGATTATCAGACAGAAATGAAAATCACATTTTTAAAATTCTTTAAAGAATGTTATGGGAAAGTAATAATCCTATTAATACTGTTTAGGTATTCTTTTACACTTATACTTGTAATTATTTTATATCATTTTTGCACACTGATTTTTAAAAATATTTGTATTTGTTCAACACAATGTTAATTTATTTTTTTTATGAAATACTAATTTATTAGACCACACTTTGGAAATGTTGGCAACAAGGTCTCCTTCTTATAGCCATGGTTATAGGTAACCAGGCCTGTCCAGAATTTTTATACGTGATCATATATACACTGGGATATTATTTACTTAAAATATGAGCTGCACCTGTGTGGTAGCCTCAACATTGCATATACTTGTTGTCCCTCATTTATCCAGGTATTTTCATCTTTTTGTCCACTACCTGGACCACAAGTACAGGATAGGATAGAACATGTTAAGATATGTTAAGAAATGCTGTCTACCCAGTGCCATTACTGTGTAAAGAAAGAACTGTTTTATGAGTGTCATGACTACAAACAGTTCTTTCTTTACTAATATTTGTATGGAGAACATTTACTGCTAGGGTATATCACATGTTGAATTGCATTGTTCAAAACTACAATTTAATTATAATGCACCAACTAGCTAGAAGCCTGAAAATGTGGACAGAATTTTCATTTAACAGGTGAGAACTTGTCCATTTGTATTGTTTGAATCATAATGAAACCATACTCAATCACAATGTTAAATCAAGCAAACAGTGAATATTTCACTGATGAATGAATACTGAACATAACAAAAGAGCTCTTGTTCAAAGCTGAGAATAAATGTATGTTGACCAAGGTGTTTCTTTCTTATTTTATATAAGTTTGATTACTTATTACATGTAACCATTAGAGATTGTGTGATAAACTTAGTATTGTCATAAGTGACTGCACCAGGATGTGGTCACCAAAAACCTGACAAATTTTGTTCACTGTATATAGTGTATTTTAATATGGCCATATTTTATTTAAGACTCATTTCTATTCAACATGTTACATATTCATACTTTAATCAGCTTCAAAATATGTGAAAATCACATTTCATTAATTAACAAAAAGTATCTAAGAAGACAGTGCCATAAATAATAGCCACTAATGTCATTGTTGTAACACAAACTACGTTCATGTATTATGAATTAATCCTTAAACACATTAAAGTACAATGAAGTCACAAATGTAAAGAAGTTTTATATTTTGTATCCTATGAAGTTTCAGGAATTATGGTCAAAAAATGTTATAACATTCTTACAACCATGTTCAACTGGTATTAAATGTATAATACACATACACTCAATAAACATACATAAAACAGTTTTACACAAAAATAATACTTTAAATTCATATAACAATAATATAATTATGGTTCAAACCCACATACTTAGTTTTTGATAGAAAGGTTGTTTTGCACAACCAATTTTGTTTGGTTAGTCTTAGATATAAAAGTACTGATTAATAGATACTTTACATTTGTCATTCATTAAATTTAAATTAGAAAGTTACTTCCTATATAAAATATTTTATGTACACAGAATCAACAAAAAATGTGAAAATTTTCAGTTACAATTTCTTAAGAAACACCAAATAGAACTTTTTATGTCACTTTGCCTAACTCACAGTCAATAGTCAAGTGTCATTCCTATACATTCTTTATTGGATACTTTATGTGGCTGAAGACTGCAGGCAGATGACACAGAAATAACTGAAAACCATGAACTATGGTATGTATAGTTGCAGATTGTTTAGAGTAATGGTACTTCAAAAGATACAAGTATTTCCTCTAAACAAGTACAAAATATGAAAAATGCAAAACACAATAAGGAATAAGGCAAAACATATAAAACTAATTACAATATTAACAAAAATCATGTTAGAAAAGTCATCAGCATTTAGAATACGTGTATTTCATAGTATTACACTGTATTAAACTGACTAGAAAACAAACAAAAATCCAAAGCACGTCTTTAAAGTTTGTTGAAAGCTTATTTTTTTCTATTTAAATTTAATTCTTTCTTCATTAAAAACAATACTGCTAAAATAATCATGGGATGATAAGTTTTATTCTAGCTATAAGAACAACTACTCTTCTAAATCAATATCAATAGCACTGTTTATTGTATTTTTATGCAAACTGTCAGACAGTCATGTGGCTGATATGAAAGTATCTGTTATTTGAGTCCATATTTCAAATGGTTATTTGTCACTAAAGACTTTACATCATAATAAATGATCCAGAAGAAATTGGTTAGAAAAACATATGATCAACTCAGATAGTAATCTAAAGGCACACACCGATATAGTAAACTCAAAATGAGTGAATCAAACAGTTGCAAAGGTAATATGATTCATCAGAGTTACTTTTAGTTCATTAACACTGCTTGGAAGTGAACAGTGCTACCTCGTGTCTTCCTAGAGAATTTCAACATGTCTAATAATGCTTGAGCTCAGTAAGTGTAATGGCCAGTCTATTAGCTCAATTCCTTCTTTTCTAAGAATTTTCTAAACAGTTGAGCATGATGGATATGTGTATTACCATACATTAGAGAAAAGTTCCAACTTAATACACCTATATACAGTAATGTTAATGGTTGTAAGGTTACATCTCTTAAGTTGTATGGCATTTAAAATGCCATGCCAATGCACAAAAAAAGTCAGTGTAGCCATAACTATCCTCATAACATTTGCCTGCTTCTAAGATGACCAAACCATAGCCTTGGTAATGTTTAAGATGGGCTGTTTGAGAACACAAATTAAATTAATCATTTGGCATAAAGAATAACCATTATAAAAACATTATTAAACCTGTTCCAAATTACTGATTTTTCATCCACTTGCTGTCTTGAACAGTTGATTCACTGAAGGTAATCGGTTGCTGCAAGCCCATTCATTTTGTGTGGTTATTGACAATGGTCTACCTTGTTCAGGTCTCCAACCAACTTCTATTTGTGTTATGAAGGCAAATTCATTTTTTCTAACTGTATTTTGTCAGACTTGTAGGTATTGTGCAAAGACTTGTATTTGACCAATTTTTATCCAGTCTGTTATACTCAGTATCTTTCATGGTTTCATGACATTTCACTTTCTACCTAGATCTCCTCATTCTTTCTTCAGTTGTCACTGTTAATTGACTGAAAAAAACTATTCCTTCACTTGTATACTCAACTGAAACATACATGGTAGGTCACATGACTGGCCACCCATTTTGCATAAAAATGGACTCACTGGCACAATTGACATTATTTAATAACAGCAAATGTGTCTTTTCATGATGTTCTAAAAACATGTGGAGCAATGTCTTGATAAAAATGAAACAAACCCTATAACCCATGCTCTTTCGAAAGGTGGACCTTTCTTCTTCAGGGGCAAACTGGGAGCAGTAGTATGATTGAATGAGTGACATATATAAAGGGTGTTTAGTGACATCATGGGGGTCATCCTGTGTTCTGGGAATTGTTTATTTCTCTGTGTACTGTTGTGAGCATCTCATTTCTGGTGCAAAGTAGCCAACGGCAATAGTGTGCGTTAAAAGGTGTCAGTGATATTTTAATTTTGAAATGGCTATATGTATGTGTACTTTTTTTTTAAATATGCATAGGTGTTTAAGTAAAATAGAGATAACACCTGTAGAGTGATTGAAAAAGATATTTTATAATAATCAATTTCAAAAACCAGCTTTGATATTTCATGAAAAAACAAAGAACAAAGTAATTTTTCTTTTTCCGACAGAGATGAAACTAATAACTGGAGATCATCGATTCCTGGATCTAGATTAATTCTGAAAGGTTGAACAGTGTTTAGCTTGGCAATCCAATAGGCTTCTTTTATTTCTCTATATGCTTTAGTTTTGAATCCTCTTTTTAATGCCACTGAGAGTAACATCGTTAATGGAGTGACCATGTTAGTTTAAGCATTGAGCAACAGGAAGATCTTTTGTAGTGTTAATAGATTTATGATTGTTAAAATGTTCTCTTAGAATTGTTTGTGTTTGTCCCACATGATTGCATTATTTACACTGTATAAGGTAAATTGAGTTTTTTGTTTCATAAGTTATTTCTTTAGATATTTTAAAATTTCTTTGATTGTGTTTGTAAGAAAATGAGTCAGTAATTTTTTATGAATTTGCAGGTTTGACAACAGGCTTTACTGCATGGATGACAACCATTTTGGGGTGGGATGTAAACTATGAAAGATATCCTTGTTCACACAAAAAAAATAACATCCAGATTACAGGGTTTCTATTTCAATTTATCAAGCAAATGGGTCTTGTAATAGCCAGGATGTAAAAACATGGATTATCTCTCAACTGCTTCTAATAGTGTATGTTTATACAGTTGCATACACACATTACCAATAAATAAATAATGATCCTTTATACATGGACTTGCATTTCTAATAAAAAAAAATGTTGTCAAAAAATGTTCCAGAATGTATGGCAAAATTTTAATGTTCCCAATTACTAATACACATTCTATTTTTATGTTATATTCAAAAACATTTCTTACATAATATTCTTTAACTTACATATTTCATTGAAACTCCAATGAACAGACTTAATAACAGAATAATGAATTTGAAAACTGGAGAAATCAATATTTCTTTTAGGATAACAAATACCATTTTTTTCTTTTAATTAAAATATAGCAGCTACCCATAAATTATATTAAAAAAGTACAACAACATAATACTGTTTTGCAGTTCCTTGATTAATAATTGTTCATATACTCTTCAATCAGAAAATTATAAGAAGGCTAGATGTTTTTCACATTTTCCAAATCATTGACATGTGAAAAATGTAGGCCATCACCACTCTGGGCTGAAGGTATCCAAGGAAAAAGCCAGACTAAGTACCATCTTGTTCCAAGAACATCCAATAAGTTGCATTTGAAACCAAGGTTATAGGATTCTATATTATGTTTCCTTTCATACTGTGTTTGTCCATAGAATATAACAAGCAGTTGTATCAAAAGAAGATAACTAGTTATGAGAAAGACAACCATTCCTAAAGTGTGAAGAACAGCAACTAGGAATCCAAAAGATGAGACTGCACCAAATACCCATGCAAAATGTGGTGCTATTAGTACAAGAACAGACCCAAATCTTAACCCACCAAGCTGCTGTAAACAATAATCCCATTGATAAGAGACTCCATATATGGCTCCTGAAAATGAATTATACAAGGCTTTAAAAGTTATTACAAATCACAGACATTTTTATATTAATGTTGCATCTAACAAAATTTACCTTTTCTTGATTGTAATAAATGGTTTGAAATGCAGTACTAAATATATACTGTTTAAATTTTTACTTTAAAAAAAAAGTTTTAACACTAAACAGATGCATTTTAATTTCATATTAAGTAAACCCAGACAGGTTTCAGAAACAAAAGAATAATTAAAACATCTGTTTAGATTTTATTATAACCACACTTTAATGACACTGGAGAATTAAAATCTACATTCTTAAAAGAATAATGTAGACAATTCATGCATTCATAAATTTTGCTCACATACAAACCCAAAATTCTGATTAGATAATTGTACAATGGTACATTTGCACTTATACAAGTGCAAAAGTGCACAATGCTTAAAATATATACTAATGCAAAACTACAATATTTATAACATTAAAGGAAATCACTTCAGTAACATAAACATATAAGAAACATTGTTTCTTTGCTATTCCATGGTTTGTAAATAATAATGGAATACCATTACATCTCAATACAAATTCGAACAGGTGTCTAAAATCTAACAGTTAGGCATAGAGTTTAAATAATCTTTACAAGCAAAGCATATATTTATCTGCAATGATAATCTATGAAATTAGCCTCAATAATTACTGCAACTTCCGTAATTTACTTTTTAATGTTTCTACAGCTAATAATGAATGACAGAAAATAAGCATAGGTTTCAAGTGATATACAAATGCAATTTATACACATACACAAGAAATGTACACGAAAAAAGATGACAACAATTAATCTTTATACTTCTTGATGCTTTAAATTAGAAAATGCACTACTTCATAACTATTATGTTTACAATCATCTCATATGCCTCAAATGTGACAATTAGGCCTAAAGTTATTGGTTGTATAGATCTGATGCTTTGCTAATAACTTCAGCAGAAAGTAAAAAACAAAATTAAAATCATTATAAAAGGAAAAGGTTATGGCAGAATAAACAACAGTGTAAATTAAGATGTTAATAGATAACAGAAATGTCAGACCATTCAAAGTGGCACCTCAATGCAGCTGAGACATACAATATTCAAGCAAAAGACATTATGTTCTTAAGAAGAGCACTATAATTATCAGAACTATAAAATAATAAACACATAACTACAGCAGTTATAACAATGATTATTCACAAGTAAACTAACTGGTTAACTGAAATTAGAATATTCAATTACTGCAACTATATAAATAATCAAAATATTGATGATAGATTTGTTGTTAAGCACAGAGTTACATAACTGATTATCTGTTATCTAGCTGATTTTAAATTTTTCTTCAAGTTTTCAGGTTTGATGATTTGAATGTCTTGTGTTATGTTCCCATTGCCACTAAATTTGTCCACCCTTTCTCTTTATTACCAAACAAACTACTAAGACTATCTGTTGGTGTAATTAACTTTGAATTGCTGACTAAAGGGGAGGCATTATCTTGTAGCATTTGGTGCCAACTTTGTTTTTTTTCTACTTGCATATATTATGGTTTGAAGAACAAGACACTAATCAGTTAATGTAATGTAATACACAATATACACACACACAGAACAACACAACTTACACAGCATCACATCATTAGATATTTATTCAATGATACTGTCTTTACTGCTGATAAAAAGACCAATATTCCAGCCAACACAATGAGCTCGAAGAAAGGGCAGAATCACTACAATCTCTTGCATAGCAACAAACAAATCAGCATATTCAATAATTTAATTTCTGTGAATCTAAAAATTATTAACATAAATTTTCAAACTATAATTTCTTTTCTTGTCTTTCCTAGATTTGTTGAAAAGGCAGCAGTATTTCACATAGATTGTTGTTTTAGTAAGCACACAGGTCTATCTGTTCTCTATCCACAATGGATGGGTATTGAAACCCTGTTTTTAGCAGTATAGTCTACAGACATACTACTGAGCCACTGAGGACCATTTCAAGAGGAACTTAAACTTTGTATGTAAAGGACAAATCAGCTAACAATGACTTCAAGGAATTTAGAAACAGTATTAAATTTAACTGTAATGAGCATGTTCTATCAAGCAACACATTTTAGCCCTTAGCTTTGCAGAAAAGGAACTATTGATGGGTAGGAAAACAAAAGGAGATAAGGATGTGATTGATAAACTTATGGTTATAGTTATAAATGATTATTTAACAATACATGGAGAGGATAGTCTGCAGGGAAAATAGAGAAAAAATTAGATTATTGAGGAAAGGGTTAAAAAACATAACTGACAGAGAGAGATAGAATAAAACAGGCTAGCAATGATGGATTTTTTTGCTGTGGATGTACAGGCTGATGATGTAGGAAAAGAGTAGGTCAGAAGAACTAATTTGGAAGTACAGGAGGTTGGATAAAGGCATTTAAAGAAAAAACATCATAAATGTGTCCAAGGGTGCTTTTTTAGTGGGCATTTGTTACAAAACCACAAGATCATACTGATGAAACTGAGAAAATTAACATTGAAATTAAGATTCCAACTGTTATTGAAGCTATAATTATAGGTGATTTTAATTCCCAGCACACAGACTGGGAAATACTAGAGTCAAATTATGAAGGATTTTTGAAAGCTGTTCAAGGTGGCTTTCTCCTCTTAAATACAATGATATTTTAGATTTAGTGTTACTTCAAACACAGGGAAATGAGATAGAGTGGAAACTAGG